>NC_056559.1:15945042-15979529 GCF_013358625.1 Macadamia integrifolia | reverse complement strand
AAAAAAAAAAAAAAAAAAAAAGTCTGAGATTTCTCAATTAGACAAAATGAAAAAAAAAGGCAAAACATGCAAACCTTATTGACAAGACAAAGATTTCAATAAAAAGAGAAAATCTGGGGCTTCTTGCCACCATCATGGCTACAACAAACATGCATTTTGGCATCAAAATCGTTTAGACAACGCTAACTTTTATTCTCCATGGGCTCCATAATTTAATTGTTAATTGATTAATTACTCCTTCATTCTTTTCTAAAAAACAAAGAGGAAAAAAGGGAGTCTGTAGACTCTTTAATAATTTCAAAAAATTAAATCTTTGTTTTAAAGTTCTAATTGCAACATGATCCACGTTTTTATTTTGGTGAAAATAACATGATCCACCTTAAAATTCTATTGCTTAATCGTTGATCGCTCAAACCTTTTAGAGTCACTTCCCCCAAAAGCACACTCTCTCTTTAATAATAATTAAAAAAAGAAGTCTTTGGGTGACCAATCCAATTCCGGTATCAGGAATCTCGATGATTAAAACAAACTTTAAAATAATCATCATATGAATTTAGTCCGATCCCAATCTGATGGTTCATGATGGCAGGTATAGTGGGGCCATGTGTCTGACGTGGACAAGCAACTTGGATATACCACGTCGTCATCTATCTTAAATCTAGATGTTTGTCTATTCTAGCAGAGTGAATGAAGTGACTAAATTGCCCTAATGGAATAAGTACCACTGTCAAACTAGCAAAATCTGAACTTTTGGTGCATTGCGAGGGAAATCAGACGTCGTCATCTTTCACTGTCAATATAAATGAAGTTTCTCTCTCTCTCTCTCTCTCCCTCTCTCATTCATGCCTCCTATAGACAGTGAAGTTGCAGCAAAATCCATTTATTTGGTCCTCTCCATGGTTCTTGTATCTACACTCTCTTTATCTGAGTTGCGAGTGTTGAATCAATTTGGCTCTTAGTATTAATCAATGTGGTCTCCATTTGAACTCTTGCTTCTTTGTTTCCCTTGCTAAGGTTTCAGTTTGGAGGATCCTCGGTCTCTTCTGAGATGGCATTGTTTGAGAAATCCTTCTACCGGAAGCCTCCCGAAGGACTGCTGGACATCTCTCAGGGAGTTTTTGGTAGGTTGGAATTGGTTCAGTTTTGGTGGATTAACTTATGACCTCTCTTTTAGATCGAATTTTGGAACTTTACAGATGTCTGATTTGGGTATGATCTTAGTGGAGATTTTGTTACTTTTTGGTTATTTGTTGGCGATGATTTTCAATTTGTCTGCTCTTTATAATTGTGGTTTGGATTATATAACTTTGTATGTGCTATCAATATTGAAATTTGTTGTAATCTTATTCACTTGGGATAAGGCGTAGTTAACTATTTGTTGTTGTTGTTGAATTCTGTTCTCCTTCACCGGCCTTGGCTTTTAGTATTGGGTTGCTTGCATATTTATCGATTTTGGTTCCAAACTGAAAGATTTGCTTGATCCATATATTGTGAGTCAGTATATTAGTGCGACATCTACTTCTGGAAAGCAAAATTAAAGAGGGAAAGAAATTAAAACTTTTACTCCCATTGATAATTGAATGAAGCATAATGTACTTTATAATCATAACTTAAATTAGGTACTTAAAATCTGGCATACATTGTAAAAAAAACTTTGTTAATGTCTGGAATGAAATTTGACCACAGATATAGGCTAATCAATATCTGTTTGTTTATTGCCGTTCTTGCCAAATGTGAAATATCCCAACTCTGGTTCTATTGAGCGAGAAGAGAGCACAGAACTCGTTGCACAACAATCCCCTTGTTAATTTCTCAGATTTCCTCTGTCATACTCGATGCGATGGAGAGCACCAATGCTTGTTAACAACAAATTGTTGGAAATTAAACCCTTTTATCATATTGCCAACAGATTAGGAAAGTCTTATGTTAATCTTCCCTGGTATATATGTACACAAAAGGACCTCCTCTTATATATATTCTTTTATTAATTCATTCATGACCAGAGTGAAGAATTATGGGGTTTGTTGTCAATATCTCACGTAGGCAGTTTCACTGTGTCTGGGAGAATACCAACCCAGGCAAGCTATAGGCCTATAGTTATGTGGTTGCATGTGGCTGTAGGTGCATGCTTAGGGCATTGGGTGAGGACATACAGTGTGTAGTTTTGTGATAAAGCCTGCCTATCCAGTTGGAGTGTTGGAGTGTGTTATATAACACAATTGCACTAATTAGGTCACTGCCTTGGATTGTCTAAGTGTTTTAACAATGCCATTTTCTATGTTGTCTAATTCATAGAATTATACTCACAACTTTCTGCACACTTTTCCTATGTTAATACCCTTTCTTCTTACATTCCTTGATCACATCAACTTCTCTGCTTGAGATTTTTTCTTACTACCGGAATGTGTCTCATCAGATATATAGGACAAATGCCAGACCATTTTTTGATTTTGTAAGTTAATGAAGGCAGGAGAAGATATTGATTCTTTCTGTAATTTTCTCTATTGATTGCCTTTGTAAGAAGAAAGAATAGATTATTGTTTGGTATACAACAATCTGATCTTTGATAATCAGATCCTGTGTAATTTCAATTGCAAATAAATAGATTATTGTCAGTTGTTGAATTTCCCATTATGGTGTTGACACCTTTATTTAATTTGGGCCGTAATGAATGAGGCCATTGTTTAGCTTCAATTGCATTCAACAAAAATATTCATTTATATAATTTGTAGTGAATTTTTTGTCCACATACAGTGTTCGATGATTGTTGCTTTTCCACAGATGTTTTGGAAGAAGATGACTACAAAGTCTTCATGGACGGCATAGTTGAACAACTTCGTGACCACTTCCCTGATGCTTCATTTATGGTATTTAACTTCCAAGAGGGAGTTAGGCAAAGTCAGATTGCCAACATTTTTTCTGAGTATGATATGACTGTAATGGACTACCCCTGGCATTATGAAGGTTGTCCATTACTCACAATGGAGGTCATCCATCATTTTCTGAGATCTAGTGAAAACTGGCTTTCTCTTGCGCCAATTAGTGCACTGTGAACAAGGTGGATGGCCAGTGTTGGCTTTCATGCTGGCTGTACTTCTGATTTATAGAGAACAGTACACTGGGGAGCAGAGAACCTTGGACATGATTTATAAACAAGTACCCTGTGAGCTTCTGCAATTGATTTCAGTACTGAATCCACTACCTTCAGAGCTGAGTTATCTTCAGTATGTCTCCAGGAGGAATGTGGCCTCAGAATGGCCTCCTTCGGATAGGGCACTTACATTGGATTGTGTTATTCTTAGAATGATTCCTAATTTTGATGGAGAGGAAGGTTGCAGGCCAATATTTCGAATATATGGACAGGAATCCTTTATTTTTACTGATCGGACTCCTAAAGTTCTGTTCTCAACACCAAAAAAAGGCAAATGTGTCCAGCCTCACATAGGTGAACATACATTCTCTTTCATTATTATTTTTTTTTTTTCAGTATTTCTTTTTCTTTTTTCTTTTTTCTTTTTTCCTTTTCCCTTTAATATTCCTTGTTTCTGCCATATTATAAAGCAGGGGAAACGGTTTCTGTGGGGAAGTGTCGCCCCTGCGCCTAGACACATTTTTTGGGGGGGGAGGGGGCATGAAATGGAAAATGATGTCTCTTGGATGCTTCCTCGTGTGGTCCCATTGGCCCTCTTTCACACGCAGGAACTACACTCCCCCACAGGAAACACTTTCCCTAGAAAGAAAATCCTCTTTTTCCCTCTTACTTAATTCACTTTCTTTGACATGTGAAGTCCTCTTTCTCATTCTATTTGTGGATTATTTTACATGGTTTGGACGTTTCATTCTTCAAGTTCTGTTGTTATTAAATAACAAGAAAATTTCAGATACTTAAGTTGTGGCACGGTGTTTGTTTATATATTTCTCATTCTATTTGTGGATTGTTTTACATGGTTTGGACGTTTCATTCTTCAAGTTCTGTTGTTATTAAATAACAAGAAAATTTCATATACTTAAGTTGTGGCACGGTGTTTGTTTATATATTTCTTTTGCAGGGAATATAGTGCTGGGATAATTTGTAATGATACTTTTCCAGTCTTCGTAACTCTTGACCTTAGTTGCCATTAGGGGTTATTGTCCTAATGTCCTTACTTGTAATTATAAAATGTTTGGGAAATTGAAATACACACTACCATTGTATAATGGAATATTACACACCATGTTATTGATCATTAGATCCCCCTCTTTTCACCTTAACCATTATATCTGTCAGTTGTTTCAACTCTTTCCTCTCCACTGCCACTTCATTCTCTCTCTCTCTCCCCCCTTTCTTCTGCTGGAAGCTGCAAGTCCGCAAGCCTGCAACCCACCGTGCCACACACCTCTCTCTCCCTGCTGGTCACTGTCCATGCCCCAACCCCTCCCTCTTCCTGCAACATCAGC
Source organism: Macadamia integrifolia (assembly GCF_013358625.1). Taxonomy (NCBI): domain Eukaryota; kingdom Viridiplantae; phylum Streptophyta; class Magnoliopsida; order Proteales; family Proteaceae; genus Macadamia; species Macadamia integrifolia. The sequence continues at coordinate 15,975,092 of NC_056559.1, read as the reverse complement.
CTCTTATATCCCCTTCCCTGGCTCTGCATATCCACTATACCCAACCCCTGTTGCATCTATGGCATAATGGGTAAAGAGGAATGTAGCCTATCAACTATTACCATCAAAGCCTAAGCTACGCAGCTGGAGATTGCAGCAGTAATGCTAGCTCTCCTCCAAATCAATTTCAAGGTGAAAATATAATATTTTATTCCACAAATTTAGGGATTTAGTCCTCTACCAACAAGATTTCTAAAGGACTGCAATCACTTGGTTGGGCCTTCCATTGAAGAACATAAGTTTATAGGTACATTCACATTGGGAAAACTTCAACTGAGAAAGAAAGCGAGATTAAATCACAAATGCATTACTCAACTCAACGCTCTTCAAAGAAAAACAGAAACAAGAGAAAAGACAAATTCTCTCATCAATTTCATTGATTTTTGATCGAAATGATTGTAAGGATAGAGAAATATAATCGAAGCCAAAGCCAATTTTTCCAGACAAAATTGGAGAGGAATTGGGGTTGAATTTAAATATGACCTTGGTTAAAAAATCCTATGCTAACTCATGTAGGTATCTAGAAGACTTGATGGGCAGAGTAAGAGTTCTCTTATGAAGCTTGAATTCGGTTCAGTTGAATCCGAGTCCATTATGCCAATTCCCATCCAAATTTTAAAACCTTGGATTGAAGGAGGCATGATTTTTATTTCGGTGAGATAAAGCATTATGGTCCTGTATGCTCGGCAGGGCTTTTGATTATGAAACAAGGGGACAAGATGTTTAATCATTTGCTTTTTCAGATTAAAGGATCTAAAAGAGCTTGAGGCAGACCTAAAATGACCTTAAGAAGGGGTGAGAAAAGACATTCATAGGTTAGGCCTTTTATCAAGTATGACATCAAATAGATCTGATTGGAGGGCAAGGATCCATGTGGCCGGCCCCATTTAGTTGGGATAAGGCTGAGTTGTTGTTTGAAAGAATGAGTGCGGCTATGAATAGAGTTAAAATGGAAAAATAGGATCCATTCAGACGACCCCATTTAGATGGGACAAGACTTAGTTGAGTTGATTATTCATGTCTGAAAGACTCAAAAGCCATAAGACCCATGTGACAGAATTTCTCTATATCAAAATACCACTTCCTGTTTTCTGTTGAGATATCTAGGATATAAAGCACTTTTAGTAACAATTCCATTCCTTTCATGCAAGCTGAATTGTCTCTGTCTATTACCTTTCTGTTGCAGGCTGGCTGTGAACTAGTTAAAATTGACATCAATTGCCATATTCAAGGTGATGTTATGCTTGAGTGTCTAAGTTTGGACGAAGATCTGGAGTGTGAAGAGATGATGTTTCGTGTCATGTTTAACACTGCTTTTATTAGATCAAACATCTTGATTGTTAACGGTGATGAAATTGACATATTATGGGATGCCAAAGATAGGTTTCCTAAGGATTTTAGAGCAAAGGTATGTATCTTCCCTCTCCTCAATGAATTTAGCTTTCCATTTGTATACTCCCTGATGTCAAACATATTCTATACCGTCTTTGTGAAGGTTCTTTTCTCAGAAATGGATGCTGCTGCTTCACTGATCACAGTGGATTTGCCTGGCATTGGGGAGAAAGATGGCCTTCCCATTGAAGCATTTGCTAAGGTTCAATAGATCTTTGACAGTGTAGAATGGTTCAAACATTCTCCAGGAGAAGTTGGAGACTGGTTCTCTCCAGAATGCTTTAATTGACTCACAGTCAAGTCCTCCCAAAATTCTTGAGAAGCTGAAGCCTGCGGTATCAGAAAATAAAGTCAAGAGTCCCACGCCCGTGGCAGTGGTGAAACAGTCCATGCCTTCTATCAAACCATCTACATATTCAAATTCAACTAAAGAGAAGGTTCAGCTCCTGGACCTGCGGTTTTCTCTTCAAGGACCTGCTCAATCCAAGATCATATCGCAATAAATACCTCAGACTTCTGTTTCTAATCTAGTTTCGTCTTCTAATTATTTGCTAGGGCCACCAGTGTTCATGTCAAGATACCATAATGCATCCTCAGCCCTTGGAATCATGGCTCTCGTGCATGATCTTGCTTCATATGGAGGTTCAGAAGGCACTAATACGGAGACAGCATCTCCCCCTTTCTCAGCTCCTTTGATTTCCACTGTTTCATATTTACCTAAACCAGTGGGGCGGCCCTGTAATTTTTCAAATCCACCACCTCTTCCGCTCAGGCCTACTTCAGTGGCTTCTAGAAAAATAACTTCTATAATTGCCCCTTCTTCACCACCTCATTGATCGTCAGATTCAGAAGCGCATTCTTCATTGACCCAGCATCTTGGATCGTATTCAGTGGGTAGAGGTTGGTCATTGGTTCTTGCTCCCCCATCTCCACCACCTTCCTCTTCAGGTACATGATCTGCCATTGCTAACTCAGACTTTAATCTTCCATTTCCTCCATGTGCAACCCGGTTATCAGGTGCTACTGTTAACATGTCATTGCCAATCCCTTCTCCCCCTCCTCCACGACCTGTGACTGCTTCCTCAATTCCCTCTCCGCCTGCACCACCTCCTCCACAACCTGTGACGGCAGGGATTCAGAGAACCAGTAGAGCTTCTTCACAGTCTCCTGGACCACCTGCTCCTAGTGCTCTTTTTGGTGCCAAGGGTCAAGGTCTATCATGTACTAGTACTACAAGAACTAGGATTCAATCCGAAAGGACTTCTCTGAGGTTATATACTTCGTTCAAGCCATCACGAGCAATGCATGGAAGTTTATGGGAGGAGACACAAAAATCAAGTGATGCTGCCAAGTATGTGTTATTTTTCTTGATGCTTATTCTGTCTTTCATTTATGACTCATATGCTCCTTTATCAATAATATCTCATTGGCATTTATGTGTCCTTTCTTTCATGCTTTTATTATTATTGTTTTCTTCTATTATAGGGCTCCAGAATTTGACATCTCAGAAATAGAAAGTCTCTTCACTGGAGCAGTTCTGAACTCCTCCGCCACAAGCCAGTTATCAGGTGCCACTGTTAACAAGTCATTGTTAATCCCTTCTCCCCCTCCTCCACGACCTGTGACTGCTTCCTCAATTTCCCTCTCCACTTGCATCACCTCCTCCACTGCCATCTCTGAAGCCATCTTTTTCTCCTCCTCCTATGAAGAACCCAGCTGCTTCTCTGGCTCGTCCACATCCACCTCCACCTCCACCTCCAATGAAGAATCCTGCTGTCTCTCATCCACCACCCCCTCCTGGGAAGGCGGCTGTTACAGCTGACCCTCCTCCTCCAGAACCCGTAATTCCTTTGAGGCCATATTATTGGTTAAAGTTTACACTAGTAATGCAAGGAAGTTTATGGGAGGAGATACAAAATTCTGGTGAAGCTGCCAAGTATGTGTTATTTTCCTGGATGTTTATGCGCTCTTTCAATTTATGACGCAAATGCTGCTTCATCTTCAAATTCTCACAGGCGTATTTCTCCTTTCTTTCTTTCATTCTTTTATTATTGTTATTTTTTTTTCTATAACAAGGATCCAGTGATTGACATGCCAGAACTAGAAAATCTCTTCCCTGCAGCAGTTCCAAACTCTGAGCATGGAGGTTCAGGACTGAAATCCAAGCCTGCCTCTGGACCTAAATCTGAAAAAGTCCTCCTGGTAATTTGAGTCATTTTTTCTTGGTAATATCAATTTATGGCAAAGAGAGGAAAACAATTACAACACAAGGGCAGCCTTAGTAAGTTTCAGGGACAGGTCACCTTCACTCATAAGTCCCCAGAAGACCACTAGGCCGAGAAGGCACTACAAGAACAAACCAAACCCACCATCAAGATAAGGAACAGCAACTAAAATCAGCTTATCGGGACCACTCGCCTCTCAATCCAGATTGAATGCACTCTCCCTTTCTGAATTAGGTATAGGTTCCTGAGGGATTTCATTCCCTTAGGAATCTCAGCTCTACATCTATCCTCCACATCCAATTTGATATCTCTAATGATGCAACACAAAGTATTAGTATTGTTGCGAAATAAGCAGGGATTTCTCTCCTTCCCAATGTGGGCTACCATAGCATAGAACACCAACTTTACAATATGACTGATGGAATCCCTTGAATCCCTCTTGAAAGTCTTACCAATTCACCTTTCTTCCAAAAGCATGCTATCCCCAGGCCTTCTAGATGGAGAACTAAGACTCAAAACGTCTCCAAATTTTTCCGGTGAATGGGAAATAAAAAAAATAAGTGATTCCTACTCTCTAATGCCTCCAACAAAATCTGCAAAAGGGCCGACCAAAACCTTACACTTGTGGAGTTGATCTTTTGTTGGAATATTATCTACCAAACATCTCCAAATTGCTGCCAAATGCTTCGGAATACAACTCATACCAAAGATACCCAATCCAACTCTGAAGGACTCCTCACAATGTTAGAGGCTGATTTAGTAGAGAAGGTGCCGGAAGGGGAGGCAGTCCATATGATGGAATAATCCCCCAAGTCATATTGTCTGCAAATTTGTCAAGCTACCCCAATCCAAGCTAAGATCCGACGAAGTGGGAGGCCCATGGATCCATCTACCATCAACCATAATGGATTGCTCCCATGCCAATCTATTAGAGCATGCATCATACTAGATACAGTCTCGATTCTCGAAAACTGTTGAGAAGCACAATTGTAGGATGCCATGGGTCAAAGCCAAAGCAATGTAGAACCATTCTCAATGATGTGATGAATAAAAGGTTTATCGGGAGCTTGATATTTTAAAATCTTCCGCCAAACCCAGGAACAATTTTGAATCAGTGGAACATTGCAAATGAAATCCATTTTCTGGTCCCTCTACTATATCCACCTCACCCAAAGCGAATCTTTTTGGAGACCGCCCACCAAACTTGCTTCAATATCCCTATCACATTCATGTCTTTAATGCTTCTCACCCCTAAACACCCCCCTCATTTATAGGCTTACAAATTTCATCCCAATTATGTAATGAGTTTTCCTCTACATAGATGGTCCTGACCACAAGGAGTTAGAAAACATCAATTCCAACTTCTTAGTAACATGACGAGGTAAGTTAAATAACCTTGACCAATAGATGTATCCTCCTTGGAGAACATAGAGAATAAGATGAAGGCGGCCAACAAAGGAAAGGAATCTAGACTTCCTATGCTCCTACCCATGGTTTAAAGTGTCAGTACGTAGCGAGCCGTATCGGTATCGGTCCTTACTGATACGATACTACGGATACGCTATAAGGAAAATTTAAAATCATTTTATATTGATATGTATCGTACGATGCATATCGATACGCACCGTTACACACGATATATACCGATACTCTATGAAAAATTAAAAATTGCGATGAAATGAACATTTCGGTATGTATTGTTACGTATCGATACATATCAATACGTACCAATACGATGCACTACGGTCATATAATGGCCAAGATGGGTCATTTCTCAGCAAAACACGATTTTTTGGGAGGGGTTTTTGTTCCAAAGTTGCTGCCAGACATTTTTCTCTCTAACTAAAGTGGAAATCAAGGTTAGGAACAAGGATTTTACACCTATAAACAACTACAAACCTTAGATTCTCAGTGCGATACTCTCCACTTTAGTGTTTATGCATAATACATGTTATATATAACTTTTTTTTTAACTGTTTTTATGCAAAAGTGTATAAAAAGTGTTTCTTATCCATTTATGTGCATAACTTTGATACGTTTCTTAATTTTGGCCGAATGATACGGCGACCGATACCGATACTTTAATCCTTGGTCCTTCCTTCTGAACACTTTCTAACCAAGTCAAAGAGAGTGGTGTTCGTCACTGTTTCACCTAAAAGCTCAACTTGTTAGGGAATGGCAGCATCAATGTATACATCAATACTCCCCCACACATGCAAGCCAAGATCCCATGGTCCTTGCACGTGGAGCTCTCCTGGCATTTCCTTCAAGCGGCACTGAGGGAGAAGAAATTTTGGGAAAACTCTTCCGATGCACTTCCTAGGAGTTGATCACTTGACCTCCCTGCCTTATACCAAGTTCACTATCGTTTTACCTAAAAGCTCAAGCTATTAGGGAATGGCAACAACAATGTATACATCAAGAAGTGGCATAATCAACAATTTTAATTTTCCTTAGATAAGTGGAATGCCAAGATATAATAGAGGATTTAGATTGGTTCACATTAAGACTAGAAAGAGTAGAGTAGGTATGAAAGTTAGAAAATAAGGATGGGAAGAGAACAAGGAGATGAGAGTTGGAGAAGAAGAAGAGTAGGAGGAAGGGGAAGAAGGAGAGAAGATGGAATGTTGGAATCGTGTGTTGAGAGTTATTCCTCTCTCACACAAATATTGCTTCACTAATATGTTACAAGTAATTACAAACACCTCCTTAGGGAGGTAAAAGGGAAAAATAAAATATAACATGACTAGTCCCTAAACTACCCTTAGAGCGACATAACTACTATCTCTAACACCCCCCTCAAGCTGGAGAATAAATATCATACATTCCCAACTTGGACAACAGAGTACTAAACTGATGATGAAGAAGCCCCTTTGTGAAAATATCAACCACCTGATCTCCAGTCCTCACAAAAGGTGTACATATGTAACCAGAGTCAATCTTCTCTTTAATAAAATGTCTGTCCACCTCTATGTGTTTTGTTCTGTCATGTTGTATAGGGTGGTGGGCTATATTTATGGCAGCCTTGTTGTCACAATAAAGCCTCATGGGTGCCTCAGTATCAAATCCCAATTCTTGGACCAGCCTTCTCAACCAGAGGAGCTCATACACTCCATGAGCCATAGCTCTAAACTCTGCCTCTGCACTAGATCGAGCCACTATAGGTTGTTTTTTGTTCCTCCATGTTACTAGGTTTTCACTACAAATGTACAATAGCCAGATGTAGATCTCCTGTCAGAAACTGAGCCAGCTCAATCTACATTAGTGAAAGCCTTCTATCCTCATGTGGTTATGCTTGTCATAAAGTAGTCATTTCCCTGGAGAGGACTTCAAGTACCGAAGAATGCGGTAAACAGCATCCAAGTGTCCACTCTTGGGAGCATGCATAAACTGACTCACTATGCCCATTGCATAAGTAATATCTGGACGAGCCAAGGATAAATAAACGAGCTTCCCAACTAGCCTATGATATTTCCGTGCATCAACAAGGGCTAGAACCTTCCTTAAGTTTATGATTCTGCTCAATAGGAGAACTTGCAGGTTTGCAGCCCAACATTCCTGTTTCTTTCAATAGGTCTTTATACTCTTCTTGGATCTAGACACTTCAATCCCCAGGAAGTAATTTAAGGGTCCTAGATTTTTGATTGCAAATTGTTGGGCTAAGTAGTTCTTTAGCTTGGCTATCTCAGCTCTATCATCTCTAGTCACCACAATGTTAGAAACATAGACAATCAGGGCTGTGATGGTGCCATTACCTCGCTTAATGAACAGATTATGGTTAGCCTGACTTTGGGAATAACCATTCTTCAGATTGTCCTGTTTGAACCTTTCAAACTAGGCCTTTGGAGATTGTTTAAGTCCATACAGAGCCTTCTTGAGAATACACACCTTTCCTGCAACTGAAGGGAACTTAAAGCCAGGGGGAGTTTGCATATACACCTCTTCTTCTAAATCATTATGTATGAAGGCATTCTTCACATCCAATTGATACAATTGCCAATTTTTATTTGCTGCCAGCGATAAAAGGACCCTTATAGTGTTATGCTTAGCCACATGAGTAAATGTCTCCTGATAGTCAATCCCATACACTTGGCTGTATCCTTTTGCTACCAGCCTTGCCTTGTACTTCTCAATAGTACCATCTGACCGGTACTTGATTGTATAGACCCACCTGCATCCAACTGGAGTTCTCCCTTAGGAAGGTCAACCAATTTCCAGGTACAATTTTTCTCGAGGGCCATCATTTCCTTAGCCATAGATTGCTTCCACTTAGGGCCAGACATAGCTTTAGAAACATTTTTGGGAATAGAAACAGAGGATAGAGCAATAATAGAAGCAACATCTATAGGAGAGAGAGTCATAGGAATCAAATTAGGCTACATGATTAGTACAAGCTCTCTTTCCCTTCCTAGTAGCAATAGGAAGATCTAACTCAATTGAGGAAGAAAGGATATTACCTGACAGAGAAGGGTGGATCTCAGGATTTGGATTCAAGAGGACTCTTGGTAGGTCTTTTTGCTCCTCATTGTGTACACAATATCCACCTTTCATTACCAGAACCTGAACCACCTCTTGAATGATCATCAACATCAATAATCTCCATCTCTTTGTGTTTCCTAATGTCAAGCATAAAGGGGGAGATATGCAAGGGGGAAAGAAAAGGGATTTCATCAGTAGCCTTTTCACTCCCATTATTCTCCTCCTGAAAAGGATGCTGATGGGGTGCAAAAAAAGGTGCAGACTCAAGGAAGGTGACATCTTTAGAGAGAAGCCTTCGTCTAGAAGAAGGATGATAGCACTTGTAACTTTTGGTAGTGGAAGAATAGCCAAGAAAGATACATTTGAGAGCCTTGGGGTCTAGTTTAGTCTGAGAAGATTTATTAATAATAATATAATAGATACACTCAAACACTTTGGGGGGGGGGGAAGAGAGAAGAAGACTGAGGAGATAAAGTATCAAAGGGAGTTTTGGAGCTAAGAAGTTTTGTTGGCATATGGTAGATAAAAAAAGTAGCAGTAAGGAGAGGATTAGACTAAAAAGTTTGGGAACATACATGCCAAAGAGAAGACTCCTACTGACTTCCATCAAATGATGGTTTTTCCTCTCAGCTACACCATTTTGTTGGGGTGTATCAACACAAGCCACCTGATGGATAATGCCATTATCTATAAACAAGTCCTAAAAACCACCATACATATACTCCTCCCCTTTGTCATAATGAACAATTTTAATCTTGGTGTCAAACTGGGTACATATCATATGATAAAAACTTTTATAAGGCATCATACATATACATCACTCTTATGCTTCATCAGAATAGTCCAAATAACATGGGAAAATCATCAATAAATAAAACAAAGTAGCAAAATCCAAGTAAAGAGGTAGTAGTAGAAGACCCCCAAACATTAGAGTGCACAATGTGAAAAGGAACAATAGATCTATTACCATGATAAGGATAAGAAAAACGACAATGTTTGGCAAAAATACATGGTTCACAATGAAAGACATGGGAACTTGGAAAAGAATTAAATAAATGAGGTAACTGTTTTTCTCATAATAATAAAAGAGGGATGTCCTAAAACATTAATGCCACAACATCTCAGAATCCATAGAACTGCTATCAGTATGTCCACACACATAGGACTGAGCTGTAGCAAAAAAAGTTGATTGAGGTTCAAGTAAGTAGAGCCCTTTCTCCTCATGTCCACTGTTAATAATCCTCTTCATCACCAAATCCTAAAAGAGACAATGAGAATGAAAAAATGTGACAACAACTTAAGGATTTTGTTAGGTGACTCACAGATAAGAGATTAATGGTAAGGTTAGGAACATTAAGAACATAATCAAGTGAAATGGAAAAAGTAACAGGAATGCTACTCTTACCAGAATGGAGGAAAGGGAGCCATCAGCAACCCTAACCTTACTTCTACTGGAACAAATAGACAACAACACATCTCAGCCTTATCCCAACTAAATGGGGTCGGCTACATGGATCCGTGTGATTTAAGAAAAACAACAAATAGAGTAGGTATCATAATCATGGGGCGTATCAATCATATGATCCGTAGCACCAGAATCTGTAACCCAAAATGGAGCTGTGGAAGGAGCAGATGAAGAAACCTACAAGGCTGAAGCTGAGGAATCTGGTATTGTAACTCAAGAAGGTGATGAGCCCTCCAGTTGTGATATGACCTTGCAGAATGCTGCAATATCCTCCTTAGTAAGGGAACTATGCTCTACCTGTATGCTAGAAATTGACCCTGCAGTATCAGTCTCAGCCTGAACACTGTGAGCTCTAGCTTCCCCTTCTACGTCCACCACAACACCACTAGATCCACTACGCATGCCAGGGGGACGGCCATGAAGAACCCAACATCTCTCTTTGATGTGCCCAGATTTTCCACAATGATCACATCGTCTGTCATCTCCACGCGGTGGCCCTTGACCTTTGCCACCACCACGCCAATCTCTCTGAGAGCTAGTAGTAAGAGTTGACCGCTCAAGAGGGGGAGCAGGTTCTATGGCCACCCACCTAGTCTCCTCAATCTGTAGATGGCTATATGCTTCATCAAGGAACGAAAGAGGAGACCAGCCTAAGATTTGTATTCGGATTGGCTCATACTCAGGATTCAAACCACCAAGCAAGATAAGAACACGTTCCTTTTCAAGTGTTCAGCAATCCTTAGCTTCATCTTCATGATGGGACAGTTGGAGGTCCCTATAGTGATCATACTTTTTCCAGAGACTAATGACAGTGTTGTAGTACTCAGAAATGGTCTCATCCCCTTGCTTCATGGCAATGACCTTTTGGAGCAATTGATAAACCTTAACCGAGTCACCCACATGGTCAAAAGTTTTGGTAACACTATCTCAAATGTTCTTTGTAGTCTCATTTCTCATAAACCTTCTTCCAATCTCAAGTTTCATAGATAATATCAGCCATGTCATAACAATGGAGTATTCAGTCTCCTATTTTGGATATGATGGGTTGCTTGGGTTAGGAGCTTTAATGGCACCTGTAACATACCCAAGCTTTCCCCTACTCCGCAAGAAAAGCTTCACAGAATGAGCCCATTCCCAATAATTGGTATTGTCCAACTTCACAATAGAAATTTGAGTATTTGGGTTATCAAAAGCCATAGGAGTAGGATGAGCAACACTACTCAATGCACTGGCTGAAACATCTCCAAAGAGGGCTCCAAGTCCACTATCTTTAGACTTTTTGTAGAGAAAGGGTCACACACAACTTTTTGTAGAGAAAGGGTCACACACAAGGTGGGGAGTACACACTACAAAATTTTCTTTCCCAAAAGCAGAAAAAATTTTCCAGCAAGAAAACCAAGCATTTACTTCAAAAAATTCACACCTTCCACATTTTTCAAGTTGTAGAATCATAACATAGGAGCTCAATAGTCCTAAAAATCATACCTTACAAACACATAGCAAAATCGGAAGCATCACAGGCCACATTTCAGAGACAAAAAGGCCAAAAACAGGGCTGGCAATACTCTATTTTCAGAGGGGAAGTGAGTTGTGCGGCCACAACTCAAGAAGGCTTGAAGCGAGATCAAAAGGGTGATAATACACCCTAGGGGGACCCAATGGACCTGGTTTCAGCTCCAACGCTGACCAGATGAGAGAGAAAGAGAAAAAAGAACCAGAGCTGGCGATGAGCTTACCTAGGTCTGGTTTTGCTTATTGCAGCCTTCAAGTACCTCTTTCTTCAAAGGGAAACTTCCCTTGGTGTCTCTATGGTCTTCTTGCATGCCTATCCCAAGATTTCTTTAATCTTCTCACATGGAAGTCCTTTCCTTGGAACCCTTTTGTAACCTAGGGTTCCAAAGAGAAGAGAAGGAAGTAAGAGACTTGTAGCTCGACTCTCAAACAATCGTACTGCTCCGATACCAAGTTAGAATATAAGGATGGGAAGAGAACAAGGAGATGAGAGTTCGAGAAGAAGAAGAGGAGGAAGGGCAAGAGAAGATGGAATGTCGGAATCGTGTGTTGAGAGTTATTCCTCTCTCACACAAATATATTGCTTCACTAATATGTTACAAGTAATTACACACACCTCCCTAGGGAGGTAAAAGGGAAAAATAAAATATAACATGACTAGTTCCTAAACTACCCTTAGAACAACATAACTAATATCTCTAACAATTAAGAGTCTCCAACACAGCTGACACAGAAGTGCAGTCTGCCCTAACAAACACCATCAAGTCATCTGCAAACAATAAATGGGAGAGCATCATAGTTTTGTACATAGGAATAAGGTGCACCCTCCTATCCACCACATCATGCTTCAGCAGTATTGAGAGGCCTTCCCTGGAAAAAGTAAAAAGGTAAGGAGAAAATGAATCCCCTTGTCTGATTCCCATACTGATGCAGGCCCAGACCTGCATCCTCTATAACTAGCTCAAGTTCAATGTGATGTAGATCAAGCCACTGAAAAGAAGGTGCAAAGCTGGTCCAATTCTGGGTCAATTCTGTCCCATTGAACCAGCCCTTTGGTGGTCCTGTTTCCCCCAATCGAGCAATACATAACTTGGAGATTCTGTCCAGATTTCAATCCTAGTCAGCCTGTTATTCATTGAAGAAAATTCAGCTCACATGCCTCCATCGATCCAATCAGTTTTCCCACTTTATTTGCAAAGTAGAAGCTTCAAGGAGTCCATTGATTTCAGCCATATAGTCTAGGATTAGTTTCCTATTTTGTTTGTCAAGTTAGTTTCTATTTGAGTAACTTAGATTAGTTTCTTTTATGAGTCAAAGTCAGTAGTTCCTAATTTTTTCTTTCTTGGTTAGCAAGTTAGAATTTAAATTAGAAGTTTCTTTTATTTCAGCTTTAGTTTCCTAATTTAGAAAGCAGTCATGTAAGCCTATAAGAGGCCCCATCAATTGTAATGAAGTCAACTTTTGATTAATGAATTGTTGAGTGAAAACTCTTGGCTGAAAAGCTGTTATCTGAGATGGTGGGATGCCTAAGAGTTTAAGAATTGAGATGCCTAACCCTTGAGGGGTGAGATGCCTAATTCCTTAACTCTTCTTCCCCCTTCTCAACCCCTCCATTGATTCTTTTTCTTATTTTATTTTTTATTTTTGGTTATTCAGTTGAAGATTGTTAGATTTTGTTGAAGCTGTTACAAGACACAACCAATCAAAGTATTGTTGTGTTAAAGAACAGAAAATTACCTGCGTCATCTTAGAAAGTGGGTTTTCTGGGTAGGAATCAAGTGACCTGATCTCAACAATCCTTGGCCAGTTTATTCCCATCTTTTAGGGTTTTGTTAAGCACCCCAAAAGCGTCACTCGACCAAGACTGGGGCTCCCACAGAGGTTGTTACATTTTACAACCAAGGTTCGAAATCTCGTCAAGTTTCAGTGGTTTCAGAACCACTAAAATATTGAAATCTCAGGAGATCTTAGCGAGTTGGTGGATTTTTTTTTTTTTACTCGGTTGACTGTTTTGGCTGCCAAACGGCCATATTATGACCTGAAACTAGGTGGGTAGCTTGTTTTAAGGTTAATAAACATGCTTAGAACGTAAATTTGCAAAAATATTAGAACATGATAGTGTTTTAGAGTTGCACCCTTGTTTGGCAGCAACCGTCGAACTGTTCTAGAGATTTTACCTGCTTCATTGCTAGAACCAGATACACTATGATAGTAAAACAATTAAATAATGCATCCAAGACATTATCAAAACATACCTCAACATTAATTAACTAATATTTAGAGTACTAGAGTAATATATTATGCAACTCCTTAACTCCCAAGTCCTAATTAAAGTCATCCACTAAACGTCTTACTCTTAAATCTCAAAGTCCTAAATTGTAATATCCCAAGTACCAAACATATTAGTTATACAACAATAATCATAATGACTATCTACTGGAAAGAACTATGACGGCCTGGCTGAATTCCATACCCAGTACAATGGAGTCAACGTGCATGTTCCTCTGACTACGTCACAAATGCATGCTACGTCATATTCCAAGAGAAGAATCGAACGTAGTCCTCCACAGTTGCAAAAAAAAAACTGAGTCATCTATATACTAAAGGTAACCTATCCGAGGGTATGTGTCACCACCATAATATGAAGAAGAAGAACCCACTGTTGAGCTACTGTCAACTGATGCTTCCGGCAACATATGCGGTTGGGCTGGGTAGGAGAATAAGTTGTCCACAAAACCACCAATATATGACTGGGTCTGGAAGCCATAGTTTGCACTAGGAATGGATGAACCAGATGTATGCCCTATCCCAGTGAATTGACCATAAGGTCCATGATACTTGACAAGGTGCTCTCTCCAGCAAATGATGGGGCACGCCATTGCCCACTCACTCTACTCTCACTGTGAGGATGACTATCCCCTCAACTCAAACTTATTCCACCAATAGAAGTAGATAGACTATCAACGTCCATACAATCTTGCTGCCCATCTCCACCAAATCAGTGACGAGGCCCTCTAGTGTAGCCTGAACTCCCTCCCTCCACCTGATTGACATGCACCATGATCAACATCTTGTGTGGCATACTCGAACTGACTCTCCCCAGTGAATTGCACCGGCTACGGCTCTAGCTCGGCCTGTTCATACTGCTCTCGAACTCCTTCAATTCTATCACCACCCCATCCACCATCACCATCACCACCACCATCACCATCACCATCACCATCACCATCACCATCACCATCACCATCATCACCACCCTCATCACTACCTAGTGCGTGATGTTGTGTTTGTGTCTGTCTATGTCTGAGTCTGAGTGTGGGTACGACCACCCGAGGAAGTGCATCAATCATCATCTCCATCTGAATCATCCCTCCCAGGTGTAGGCTCGAATGGTCGGGGGGTCTATGAATGTATCCTTCCCTCTGTAGCCATATAATCATCAACATTGACTGCCATCTTTTGCACTACATATGGGTCCATCCCACCTCCCGGCTGATCCATCAACAACTCACCTCTATCCCTCACCCAGTCTAGTAGAGGGTCCTCTTCATCTGCATCAATTTGAAAAACATCTGCAAGCTCGATCTGGCCCCTATCATTCTCTATACCCATGCGTATGTGCTGCATCCTTAGTCTCATACTGTAGGGCACATACACCAAGTCAGCAGCAAGACATTCTGAACCTAATCGATTCTGCCTTTTCGAGTGATGAGTGAAAATGTACTCCAATTTCTCTCACAACCAGATACAGAACATGTTTGGGAGAGTACTTTGATGGCAATCTTCCTCAATTCCAGTGCCGAACCCCCATACAACACCCACAATTTAGTTGCATTACAAGTTACAACAATTACAAAAGATTATTTTTATTCAAAACACTTGACACTTATATAAGTAACATACTGAAATTTGAATTTCATACCAGCGGCAGTACTCATACGACTCGCAAGTGCGGCAAGGGCTTTAAAACTGCCTAATGCATCCCTGAATTCTTCTGTCTATAAAAAATTTAAAAAGAGGAAATAGTTAATAACCATTATACTGAAATTTAGATTCCTATAGTACTACAAAAATCACATCAGTATTGGCTATGGCTTATAGACCTGGCCTTGGTTGCAACTTGGCAACCACCTACTTCACTGCTTCTAGTAGATCCGGATTCAATGCAAGTCTATGGCTATACTGATACTTGGGGTTTAAATAGTATGTTGAAATTTGACAAAACATATTATTGTCAATGTTGACATTAATGCATTTTTAAATCACAGAAAAGAATGTATTCAGATTTTCTTACAAGCCTTATGCAATGGATGCTTGAGCTGACACTCCCAACATTCTTCTATTATGTTTACAAATTTCTTACTTCCACGTGGGTTGGCAGCATAGGCATGTTCTTTCATCATTTCCACAGTAGCATACAGGCTTGGCAAGGTGGGCTTGAAGGCAGAATCCACCATCTTCAACATGCCAACAATTGGTGACAATATTTTCACCACTTTACCCAATTGTGTTCAAAACTCATCTGATGAAATGGTTGTATGTGCCTCTCTACCACCAGGTGATCCTGCTTCCCTCCACCCAGACCACTCCTCAGATGCTAACATAGATCAACGACGGATTTTCTTGGACTCAAAACTCTTGAGTGCAACATAGTTGGTAGCAAATCTTGTGAGATCAGGCCTGACCAAGTCCCCCCACACTTCTCCCTCAATAGGTTCAAGGAAAACCTATGATTATATACAAATGTGCTCACTTGCCTTGCCCTATCAACCACATTCTTCACAATTTTCAGTTTTCCCATGTCCTTCAACATTAGATCAATACAGTGTGCTGCACAAAAGGTCCAAAAGAGTTGGAATCTGTTGTTATTCATCATTTTCTGACTGACCTTCTTGTAGTTGCTTCCGTTGTCCATCGCAATTTGAACAATGTTCTTTATCCCAACTTCTTGCACAACCTCCTTTAAAAGCTTGTAGATGTATTTTGCATCATTTATTTCCTTGGATGCATCAATAGATTTCAAAAAAATTGTTCTACCATCACAGTAAAGCATAAATTTGTGATGGACTTTCTTGTGGGCCCTACCCAACCATCACACATTATGGTGACCCCATAGCTCTCCCATGAAACCTTTAACTCATCTATGTAAGCTTTCAACTCTCTTCTCCTATGGCAAATAAACATTCATCACCTCATATGCAGTGGCCCTTTTATCCCTGGTCTAGCCTTGGCAATAGCATCAAGGATCGGCTGATAATAGGGACCTGTAGTGGCGTTTGCTGGGATGCTATGAAATAACATCCACTTAGACACAGCCTCCCTAACATAAGCCTTCATATTAGTCCACATCCCCTTTATCTTACATTGTTTACTGCCATTTTTCTTGTACGCACACGGTTCCTGTTGTAGAACGGGGTTCACACGAGGTGTGGAGGTGGAGGTGGAGGTGGGGCTGCCCTTGTACTCTGTGTTCTCTTGAATGGCAAAGGAGGCTATGAAGATCCACTACCTCCTGCTCTTGATGGACTAGCTCCTCCTCTAATCTTCCTATTTCTTTCCTCTTCCTCACGAAGACTTTGTCGGCTCAATACTTGCCCCCGCCGCCAATTTCTAGTCTCTTCTTCAATCTATTTGTCACCAGGCGCATATATAGGGTCATCACATCATCATCAAAACCATACATGGGAGCATGTAGTGCCTCTTCAATTTTATCCTCGCCTTATCCTTTGCCGCTTTCCTCTTATTCCCTCCCTTCATATCTTCAGCTATGGCCTTAGCAATATGATCAGGCACTTCAGTGCATGTAGCCGCATCTGAGCAATTTCCAACCAAATATTGCTTAAGTCTTGTGGCCCACCACCCATAAACTTCTTGTGACAATAGTTGCACTCTGTTTTTCTCTTATCGCCATCAATCGGCACTCCATACTTCTATGCAATCTCTCCACTATCGCGACTCCTATCACGTCTCCCATCTCCTCTCCCTCTTCTCTCGCCTTTCTCATCGCCTCCTTTGTTAGCCATTTTATACGACCCTAATTCTGATGCATAGAAAAAAGAATGTCATTATTAAATTACAAGTATATGATAGCTACTTATATTTTTTTCTTGCACAAAATTATTTTTTAATCAATTTTAGAAAATATTTTAATGATATAATACAACAAAATTAAATATGGTATAAATTAATAAGCTTTATGTATACTTCAAAACACTTTAATATTAATCTCTTATTTTTCTTTTATTTTTTTAAAATGAAAACAAAATATTTGTCCCTATTTTTATTATTTTTTAATTATTAATTTTTTTTTTCATATTTTTCAAAAATTAAAATATATAATTACCGGATAAAGAAAATTTCGCTTCGATAAAGTCGTAGGTCATCTAATGGTGAGTGCATATATATATATTGAGTATCATCAAAGCTATATTAACCATAAAAAGATACAATTTATGTTGATGGAAAATGCATTTTTAAACCAGAAAAAATATTTATAAAAAAAAAAAACATTTCGACTCCATGAGGTCATAGATCGGCCTCTAATGTATAACATATAAAAAATCTAGCCCTATCCAACATCTATTTATGTTACTATTTAAAAAAAAAAAAATCCAAAGCTTAAAATTTGTAGATCTTCAACTTGGAGTGATCTTCAAGGCAATAGATGTGATGATCTGGCTAACTAGTGGGCAATAGAGTGATTTGTGTTCAAATGCGAGGAGCCAAAATTTCATCGAGATAGACGAGGTGGAGTCGAAATTTCGACTCCCCCAAACGAGATGTTGTATTTATAGGCCTTAGTTGGTGTCATTTCGGTATCTCGTCGAAACGATACCGAAATTTTGGCTGAGATACCGAAATATCAACCGAGATGATGTTCTTTTTGTATTTCGTAGGACTTCTCGACTCGGCCAAAAAAAAATCTTGAAATTACCGGGATCATCTTGGCGAGATTTTGAACCATGGTTACAACTCATTTTTGGAACAGACTCATAAGTTTCTAATTTTGATCCTAAATCAAGAACCATCAGATCTCCACATCTGTTGGGCATCTACGGGCTAGCTTCTGGGCATCTATTGCCTAAGGGACCCCTTTGACCAGCAATCCAGCCCCTGTGGTGAACGCTTGTAGAAGCTGCTGGGTTCTCTTTCCCTTCTATTTGAAACCCTATTCAACTAGGGTTGACTGTGTGATGTAAATTCATCACCAAAATAGGCTTGTTATCTTAGGAATAAGCGTAGGGTTGGGTTGTATGCATATTGGGCCTTTGGTCTAAGGGGTTTTTAATGTAATATGCCACTTTAATGGGCCTAAACCATTGGTAGTAAGCATGCATATGAGATTAGTTACTATGGTTTAGATGTTTTGGTCTAGTAGTGGTTAGTTCATTAGTTGAACCAGCCTTGGGTCAACAAGTGTTTAGAAGTTACTTTTATTTTTACTTTTTTACTTTATTAAAAGGGGAGAATTAATTCACTTTTGTAAGTGATGATGGGTGAGGACTTTTCTACCTTTGGTAGTTGGTGGGTGAAGACTTTCCTATTCCAACTTTAAGAGGTGAGGACTTTTCCACCTTTGGTAGTTGGTGGGTGAAGACTTTCCTATTCCAACTTTAAGAGGTGAGGATTTTTCCAATTTGGTAGTTGGTAGGTGAAGACTTTCCTACCCCAACTTTAATAGGTGAATTATTGTTAGGTGGAAGTTGGGTATGTAATGTTTTGTTGAGTTTATCCTATAAATAGGAATTAATTGTAAGCACTCAAAGACAACTCAGAATTTGAAAACAAAGTTTGCTTATGCAACTCTCTTATTGTGTTTGATCAAGAAATCCCTTGCGTTTGATCAAGGTAGGTTGGTGTTTGATCAAGTCGGTCCACCTTGCAGTGTGAAGCCCGGATGTTAGTTTATTATCTATTTTTCTATCCTTTTCATCTTTCAACAATTTTTCAGCAAGATTCTATTATCCAAATTTGGAGTTCTTTATTCTCTGAGAAAATATCCTACCCTAATACTGTTTCGAGCTTCCTCAATTACAGTAATACATCAATGTGGTGCTTGCTGCACTGCGGCAGCCCTATTGGAGGATCTCTTTGGGGGATATTCAGGTCC
This sequence comes from Macadamia integrifolia, assembly GCF_013358625.1. Classification (NCBI taxonomy): domain Eukaryota; kingdom Viridiplantae; phylum Streptophyta; class Magnoliopsida; order Proteales; family Proteaceae; genus Macadamia; species Macadamia integrifolia. The sequence goes on along the minus strand of NC_056559.1, from coordinate 15,955,870 downwards.
TATTCGATCAGGTGTGATGCTCCTAAATCCCTCTAACTTGTGAATTATATTTCAGCCCTGTTTTAGGGCTTGTGTTTCCCTTTATTGGTTCCCTGCTCCATGATCAGATCGGTATTGGTTGTGGAGCTGTTATTGTTATTGGAGTTGTTTGCCTAAGTTGAACCAACCTTACATCACAATGCCACATCAGCCCAACCGATCCCAAGAACAAGTGGCCAGCTCATCAACTTTGTTCAGTCATGCTCCTTGCACCAATGAAATCTCCTAGAAGATCTCTAACCGTTCACAGAAGCCCCTCTTTTCTCCTGCATCAAGATAAGGATGATCAACAATTTATCTTCCTATTCCTGTATTATAGGATTTGGAGATCTATCCAAGGAGTTGCAGTTTTGGGAGGATTGAGTCATGCCTTGGGCAGCACAATTTGAAAATTTTGCTTTATTTTGTGACATTCAAGAATACGGCAAGTACCAGACTTGCCTGGGAGATCGGTGAGGTGTCCCCACTCAAGAATACGGCAAGTACCAGACTTGCCTGGGAGATCGGTGAGGGTGTACAAACTTTAGTCCCACATCGCCTAGGGAGAGATTACTGGGCTAGTTAATAACCTCTAGCCTCTTTAACATGGCATAACGCGTTTTAAAGCCTTGAGTCCCATGGGCCAAAGAGGACAATAATGTACAAGGTTAATGGGGCCGGGGTGTTAGAAATGATATCAGAGCAGACCACGACAGCGTGTGGGGCCACAACGGGGATGCTGTGCCTAAAGGGGGGAAGTTGTGACACCCAAGAATACGGCAAGTACCAGACCCACCTGGGAGATCGGTGAGGTGTCCCCACCAAGAATACGACAAATACTAGGGGGTTTGGGAGATCGGTGAGGGTGTACAAACTTTAGTCCCACATCACCTAGGGAGAGATTACTGAGCTAGTTAATAATCTCTAGCCTCCTTAACATGGCACAATGCGTTTTAAAGCCTTAAGGCCTATAGGCCAAAGAGGACAATATTGTGTAAGGTTAATGGGGCCGGGGCATTACATATTTCCTTCCAACTGAGGAATGAAGATTGGAATGTCTTAAAAAAAATATATATATATATATAGAGCTTTATAACTTGGACAATCTTAAGCATGGCTGTTCCCCCCACCTCATTCCTACAAGTTAGGAATTGAACCTAGATTTCCTATTTTTGAGGAGTTTTAAATGAGATCAACACTTACCTATTTTTGAGGAGCCTTTTTCTATTCTTTTGGAAACCTAATTCGGCTAATATCTTTTGGAGAAGCTGGCTACACATAGGAGATTTTTAATTTCCTATATTTTTTTTTGGTAGCCCACCGTTGGAAGAAGGAAGGATCACAGTTAGAGAAGAGGGAAGAGAAGAGAAGAGAGGAAGGAAGAAGAAGAAGAGAAGATGAGGAAAGAAAGAGAGGAGTGCAAATCATGGGAGAGAAAAGAGCTCTTTCCACCTATATTGGATTCGAACTATATTAGGAAAATTATATATGCCTCCCTACGGAGGTAAAAAGGAAAAAAAGAGAAAATACAAAATAGGACAACATAAAAATGTCATACATTCCTAAATTGCATAAGAGGGTACTGAATTGGTGAGGAATGAGTCATTTGGTGAATATGTCTGTCAATTGATCACCAATCTTCACAAAGGTTGTGCAAATGTTGCCAGAGTCGATCTTCTCTTTGATGAAATGCCGGTTTACTTCAATGTGTTGTCATGTTGTAGTAGGTTATTGGCAATGCTTATAGCTACTTTGTTATCACAGTAGAGCCACATAGGTCCTTCAGTGTCAAAACCCAACTCAAGAATCAACTGTCTCAACCATATGAGTTCACAAACTCCATGAACCATTGCCTTGTATTCTGCCTCTACATTAGATCTAGCCACAATAGGTTGTTTCTTACTCCTCCGTGTACCAAATTACCACCCACATGTGCAATAGCCTAGTGTAGACCGTTTGCCAGAGATGGATCCAATTCAATCGGCATCGGAGTAACCTTCTATTCTTAGGTGGTTGTTTTAACATACAATAGTCCTTTTCGTGGAGAGGATTTCAAGTATATGAGGATGCGGTACACAACATCCAAGTTCCCACTTTTAGGAGCATGCATAAACTGGCTCACTATTTCAACTGAATAATTAATGTCTGGGCGAGTCAAAGATAGATAGGTAAGCTTCCTCACTAGCCTCTGGTATTTCCTTGCATCAACAAGGGAAGGACCACAGTCTTCTCTTAGCTTGTGATTCTGCTTAATAGGGGAACTTGCCAGTTTACAACCCAACATCCTAGTTTCTTTCAACAAGTCTATCACCAGCTTCCATTGACATATATTTACTCCCTTCCCTCTTGACTCTAGGAATACCTATTCTTCAAAATAGCTTGCCTGGACCTCTCAAACCAAGCTTTTGGTATTTTTTGAGACCATATAATGCCTTCTTAAGGAGACGCACCTTTCCTTCAGCTACCGAAAACTTGAAGCAGGGAGGGGGCTGCATATACAGTTCCTCCTCTAAGTCACCATGAGGGAAGGGATTTTTCACATCCAACTGATATACAGGCCAATCTTTATTCACAGCCACATATAAAAGAACTCTTATTGAGTTATGCTTAGCCACAGGAGCAAAGTCTCTTGGTAATCAATCCCATACATTTGACCATACCCTTTGGCCACCAATCTTGTCATGTACCTCTCAATAGCACCATCTAATTAGTACTTGATTGTGTAGACCCATCTGCATCCAAATGGAACTCTTCTCTTGGGAAGATCAATCAATTTCCAAGTACAGTTCTTCTCAAGTGCCATCATCTCCTTAGACATGGCTTGCTTTCACTTTGGGTCTGATATGGCCTCAGTAATAGTTTTGGTAATGGAAATAAAGGAAAGAGCAGCAGTAAAAGCAACACCTATAGGAGGAAAGCATCATAGGAAACAATCTGGGCTATAGGATTAGTATAAGCTCTCTCCCTTTTTAATAACAATAGGGAGGTCTAGCTCAGAAGGAGAAGGGATCTTAACTGACTGAGGAATGTGGAGCTCAGGATGTGGATCCAAAGAGGACTCTTGACATGTTTTCTTTTTCCTTCTTTTGTACACAAGTAACTCCTTCTCATTACCTGAACTATCACTTGAATGATCACCAGTATCAACAAGATCTACCTCTTTATGTTTCCCAATATCAAGAGTAAAGAGAGTAACAGGCAATGGAGGAAGAAATGGAATGGTAATAACCTTTTCACTTCCAGTGTTCTTCCCCTGAAAAGGATGTGAGAAGTAAAGAAAGGCACATATACCAAGTTGGAACAAGGAAGGATTAAGGTTAGATATGTGGGAAGAGAAGAGAAGAGAGGAAGGAAGAAGAAGAAGAAGAGAAGATGAGAGAAGAAAGAGAGGAAATGAGTGCAAATCACGGAAGAGAAAATAGCTTTTCCCACCTATATTAGATTCAAACTATATTAGGGAAATTACATATGCCTTCCTAGGGAGGTAAAAAGGAAAAAAGAGAAAATACAAAATAGGACAACATAATAATGAAACAATTCCTAAAGTACCCGTACTACATAAAATCTAACACCCATATGGAATATTGCATGCTAAAGGAATATTCTCCCATGTCTTATTTTGCAACACATAACTTGAGGAGCAAGGAGAATCAATTCATCCAAGCTTGGACAAGCAAGAAGGACGATTTTGGGGTCTCACCCCCTTATTTTCTTTATTTAATATATTAGATTAGATATTTTATCTGTCAAGGATCCCATTAGGGTCACCTTGAGTAGATTAATTTTTTCTATACAATCTCAACCATAGAATTATTAGGGGTAGAGGTTTGAGATTTTTGGTTTTCTTTTTCTTTATATATGTAACTTGTTTGGACATTAAACTTGATAGAGAATGGAATAAGATTTTTCTTTGGAAAACACCCTTGGGCACCGTTTGATAACATTTCTGTTGTTTCAACAGAAACGGATTTTCATGTTTCTGGAAACAAAAATGGATTTTTTGGTGTTTGATAAACCTGTTTCTCGAAAAGTTTTTTGTAGACATAATACCACTAAAAAAACCCAATAGTATCATTGGATGCCCAAAAGGGAGAGAGGGTTCAGTTGGCTCTTTTTAGTTTTAAATAGTTAAGAGATTTATCGGGCACAACATTTTTTTCTCTCAAATTCGTTTCTAGAAACGACGAAACAAGTCCGACTTGTTTCGTCAAAGTCGTTTCTAGAATTGTAAATAGGTATAAATTTTGATTTATGTTTGTAGAAATAGGTGAAACGGAACAACTTTATTAAACACTTTTTAGGTTGTTTCTCCGTTCCTTGGAACAAGAAAACATAAAAACAGAACGTTGTCAGACGGTACCTTGGTGTATAAACTTGAAACCACAGAGTTTCACTACAATGAGGTAAAATTAAAACTTCCCCTTTTCACTTTTGTGTTCCTATTACGTAGTTACACATCTAGTAGAGTGTGTTCTTGACTCTCCCAATCTATAGCTTACAATGAGGCTGCATCACATACCTCCAGCAAAAAACCTCACGGGGCTCCCATTTATAAGGACTAAGAACATACGAGTCATCACACATTGCTTCACCCACATGATAGAACTAAAAGGGAATCCCATCGACTCCATCATTTGGAAAAGGTAGTGTTAGAGTACCCTAGGGTAATCTAAGGGAGCCCTATCTCAACTCCAAAGCTGGCTGGAAGAGAGAGAGAGAGAGAGCGGAACCCCCCCCCCCAAAAAAAAAAAGAAAAAAAAAGATGGTTGTAACCTTGTTTAGGGTTATTTTTCTTTGATTTGAGTTCCAAGTGCTTATTTCTTCAACTAAGATCTTCCCTTGGTGTCTCCATAGTCCTCATTCATTCTTAACTCATGATTACTTCAAACCTTTCACATAATAGTCCCTTGCTTGGAACCCTTTTGTAACCTTCATAGTTGTCAAGGTTTCGCCAAGGTGGCGCCTTGGTGTCTAAGCGGTTTTCCTGGGTTCTAGGCCATTGTCGTCTTATTGCGCTTCATGTCACCTTATATTTTTTTACTAATTTATGCGAAATATCATTTAAGTAAATAAACTTTTACTTAAGATATTATTCATAAATAAGAAAATACCCCCTATTTGAATCCAATAAAAATAGTTTAAAAATCAAATTCCAAAAGGATAAAAATTTAACCCCCCCAATCCAAGGACAAAATTGGATTTTTGGTTATAGGGCTGATTTTCAACTTTCAAATGCTGGGTTTTTTTCTCAATTCTGAAAATTTAATAAATCTTATCATGGTGAAACGTTACTAAAAACCAAAAGTCCGGTAAAATAATCTTTTGTTTTGATGTCTTTAAAATTATTTTCATTCAAGCGATTTTAACGGCATTCACGCACTTTAAAATAAGTTTGATAGGATGGTATAACATTACCAAAAACCAAAAGTCCGGTAAAATAATCTTTTGTTTTGATGTCCTTAAAATTATTTTCATTTAAGCGATTTTAACAACATTCATGCATTTTAAAATAAGTTTGACAGGAACATAACTTTGTCGTTACAACTCAGATTTAAGTAATCTTAGATTTGTTGGAAAGCTGATTTTGTGCTATACCTAATACAAAAAGTCTCATGTAAAAATAAAATCATTATACCAGTAAAACTTATTATATAACAAGAGCATTTCTCTTAATATTGATTTTTTATCACTTAATGTGGCCTAATGTTGATCTTTGATGATCTGATGTGGCGTAATGTTTATTTTTTATGACTTAATGTGGCTTAAGGTTGATTTTTTATGATACAAGGTATATGTATCATACTAAATAATGTTAGAAGAGAGTGAAAATAAAAAATAGCACTTAGTCGCCTTGTTTGCCTTATGTTAGCACTTAGGCAGCCCTCCAACGCCTTGGTTTGCCTTGGCACCATGGCAACTATGGTAACCTTAGGCTCCAAAGAGGAAAAAAAGGAAACATAGAGCTTGTGGCACGACTCTCAAACCACAACCGTGGGCTCTGATACCAAGTTAGAATATAAGGATGGAAAGAGAACAAGAGACAAGAGAGTGGAAGGTTGAAGAAGACATTGGTAGAGTGTTGTGTGTTAGAGAAAATGATCTCTACCACACCTATATGGCTATATTACTTAACTAATAAGATGTAAGGAATTATATACACCTCCCAAGGGAGGTAAAAGTTAAAAAAGAGAATATAATATAAGACAAGAAGATAATAAACCTGATCCTAAAGTACCCTTATTACAAAAATTATAACAGGTAGCTCCATCTCACCAAATCATATGCTTTGTGGAGATTAATTTTGAGAATGGCGGCATGTTGGGAATTCTTTGAGAAATTACCCTCACCACATCATGTCATACCGTAATTTTGTCAGCAATAGATCTCCCCATGATAAATGTAGATTGGTTAGGGGAGACTAGCAGACCAACCACCTTATGAATTATATTGATAATTGAGTCATTGGTTGTTACTTCTGTTTGTTGTTCTTATTTTTCTTTCTTTTCTTAGTGACAAAATAATTCTTATGAGTAGTAATGAATTTTGTTGTCATATATCCAAATCCCTATCTACTGTTTCTTGCAGATCAAACTAAAAAGAACTTACAATTGTGAAATCATGCTTTCAAAGGTTAAGATGCCACTGCCTTATTTGTTGGTGAGAAAGCAGATTCTTTTTCCAGTTTCGCACAAGTGCCTCTACACATTCATTCATTTGTTTTACTTAGATTTGGTAGGGATTAAATGAATTAAACGTTTTAGTTTGAATAGTGATTTATGCCATGTAAAGGTGACTATCAAATTTGTTATAGAGAAGCTATCTATGAATAGTCTTTCAGTAACTTACATGATTTTTTTATTGGAGTTCTGATTGATGTATTCTTTATCTCCTTCTGACTTCATTGTTCTTGCACCTGCTGTCTTCAGTATGTGGGATGTATGTTATTGTAGTCAAACAGATACAAATTATGTTTAATTTCTGAGTGCATTATGTAGTGGAAGAGAGTTTTTCTTGATGGTTCCTCTCACTTTTGCCTTTTTATGGATATTTTACAGAGTTCAGTGCTATGTTGGATGACTCAGCATTAGATGTTGATCTGGTTGATAACCTCATTAAGTTTTGTCCAACAAAAGAGGACATGGAACTACTTAAGGTGGGAGGAATTTGTTGACTTGTCATTGTTATTACGTCATCATTATAATTATTAGTGATGGTTGCATTTATTATATACTTGTGGAAGCATCAATTCCACCCATTATTTCATTTGTGCTTCCACTTCCATGCTCAGGATACACTGGAGACAAGGAAAACTTGGGGAAATGTGAACAGGTTGGTGGACTTCTGCTCCTTTTCTTTCTCTTCTCATCTCTTAGTTGTTCTTTAAGTAGGAATGACATCTCACTATCAGTGAATTGGTGAATCTTAACTTCTCTTTGAAGATGCTGGCTTGTAGAACTCAGGTGGACCAGGGAAGGAGAAAATTGAAGACAAGAATAGGGAAGAGATGAGAAAATGGGTTCATTAGTTATGAATTGTAATTAGAGAAAATATTTTCCACACTGATATCTTAGTTCCTGCTGTGTCTGAAATTGACTATTCAACTGAGTGGTCGTCCTTTGTTGCGTTATGACATTCAATGTTTAAAACTGTTAAAGCGCATGCATACTCTCAGTAATTCCATTTGTTCATGGTTTGGGAGATATGCTTTCATTGATATCTTTACTTCTTTTTTTGGACCGAGTTTTCCCACACCCTCTCCTTTTGCTGATGGGTTCGGATGGTGCCCTAAGGTATAGGGGAACAATGGGGAGTATTATCGACCATTCGCAAATAGGGGGCAGATATTTGTTGCTACTGACGGATGTACTTTTCCTACACCCGTGGTGCAGGAAAACTTTCTCCTTTTTTGTTTGACATTCCTTTTTGATTGAATTAATGCACTTTGTGACAGTTCTTTTTAGAGTTGATGAAAGTGCCACGGGTGGAATCTAAACTTAAGGTTTTTTCATTTAAGATACAGTTCTGTACCCAGGTCAGTGTGTATTGTATCATTATTATGTTGGGTAGATATTTCTGTGGCATCATTCAATAACCTACTTTACCCTTTTCTCTTTTCCAGGTTTCTGACCTTAGAAAAAATTTGAACATTGTTAATTCTGTGTTGGAAGAGGCAAGGTTTTCCCTTTTTTTGGGGGGGGGTGTTTGGGGGGAGAGTGGGGAATCTTTTTGTAACCAAAGTGGTGAATTAAGTTGAAATCTTACTATTTTACCCTTATTTTTTTTTTTCTCTGGAATATCATTTGTAATTGTGCACTATAAAGACTGCCCACAGAGACTTTAGAGGACCAGACCAACTACCCCACCTTCGGCATTGCCATTAGAGCCTTAAAGACCCCTAAAAAACAGCGAGAACTATAACAACCGATAATGAGGATGTCTAAGAGCATCCATTTCCAGATCCATTCTGACCAAAGCAGGCCAAGACAGAATAGGAAAGGGAAAACCAAATTTTGCCGCTGATTTAGCAAGAAAATCCGCTACAGAATTTGCCTCCCTATAGCAATGAGAAATCCTCCATTCCACAGAGTTCAGATACATAAGCAAATGACTCCACTTCTGAAGACAATCCCGTGGCAACCCACCTTTTGAAAGCAAAAAGCACAACTGAGATCAAGTCGCATTCAACCCATACATGCTGAATCTACATATTCTTCGCCTGCTCTAAACCCTCTATCATCACCATAAATTCTGCTTCAAAGTTAGTCCTTACACCAATCGAAACTCTGAAATTTGCAATCACCTCTGAATTTTTATTCTGAAAAATTCCACCTATTCCCGACCTACCAGGATTTCCAAGCGAGCAACCATCAGTGTTCAATTTTATCCAATCCTCCACATGAGCGCTCCAGAAAATTTCAAACAAATCACGAGGCCTTTGATTAGCAATCTGAACACCAACCCTTCTAGCATAGATGAGAACTGAAATAGATAAAGCCTTCCATGAAATGATATAAGTTCGAGAGCTTATTTCATTTCGAATCATAGCAAAACATTGCTCAACAGATCTAGAAACCTCGTCATGAAGCCTTGAATTCTTTTCCAACCAGAGTACCAGACAAAATAAGGAATTAAAATAAAACCCGTGCCCCAACCATTTGAAAGTGATAGACCTTGCACTAGCCTTCCACCAGGACAAAACACCCTCCACTCCGTTAAAGATCAGCCAAAACAGTCCAAAACAATCACAGAATTTTCTCCAAACATTTGATGAAAAATCACTCATAAAAAAGGTGGGAAATGGACTCCTCAGTGACACAACATAAGACACATCTCGAAGAAAGAGAAATACCTTTACTGCGCACCTTCATCAATCTCCACCAAACATATCCAAATTATGGAATGCCATACAATAGAGGGTGATGACCGTTGAACCACCTGCCATGTAGACTTGATCGAAAACATACCCGAAGAAGATAGACACCAATGGCAAACATCCTCATCAGCAAAAGAAAATATTGATCTTTTCTCTAGGACAAAATTCTCAGAGAGAAAAAGTGATTCAACCCTTGGAAAAACCCAGCTACCTTCCTCAATAAAATCAGAGACCCTAGAAGAAGCCCCAATAAAATAGTTCAAATCAAGACCTGACAAAACCTCTAGAGAAGAATTTCCCAGCCATTTATCTAACCAGCAGTTAATCCTCTTACCATTTCCAACCATCCATTGAATATTATCTGAGACAATGTTCCAAACCTTTTTCAAGCCTGGCCAAATGGAAGAAGACTTGTAACCACCTTTAAGGGATCCATCTTTGTTAATGAAACGGGCTCTAAAAAATTTTGACATTTGAGAATCTTCAGTTCTGATCGGCCACTCCAACTTACATAAGCAAGCTTTGTTCACATCTCTCAACCTTCAAATCCTCAAACTACCCTCCTGTTTCGGTTTACAAACTTCATCCCATTTTACTACTATTTTCTTTGGCACCTCCATATCTCCTGGCCAAATGAAATTGCGAACCCATTGCTCCACCATATTTACCATAGATTCTGACCACTAATTATAGCAAAGTTATGAATAAGGGTACCTGATATCGTAAAAATGAAAATATCGTCAGCAAATTGAAGATGGGACGGAGTAGACACACCTTTTGGACCTGAAATAGATTTTAATTTTCGTTCAAGCACAAGGCCTTTCAATCCTTTATAGAGCACCTCTTCAGCCACAATAAAAATAAGAGGAAATATTGGATCCCCTTGCCTTAGATCACGACAAAATAGCCTACCTGTCCTCCATTAACCAGGACTGACATTTTCGAAGAGACAAAGAAGGAACACACCTTTTTTTTTCCAATGAGGATAATTCTTGTCATTTCACATAAATGCTGTATTAAATAAATTTTCAAATTTTTGAAAATCCTTTTTTACCCCTGCATTGAAACTGTATTAACTACCTTTTTGGAATAAGGCAAGGGGTAATTAAAAGAAAGCTATAACTTCTTAGTTTATCACTTTGGTAATGACAAGGTGCACCCCTCTTTTTTTTTTCAATCTTCCACCATCCATTAGTTCAGGTGTTTCTGTTAAGCTTACTCACCTCTGGACTTGCGTGTTTATCAGATCAAGGGTCCTGTCAAATTGAAGAGAATCATGCAAACAATTCTTCAACTGGGAAATGCACTGAACAGGGGCACTCCAAGGGGTGAGTTAGCATTTGGTTGGTCTAGAATCTTCGCAGTTATTATGTACATTTGAATTTGGTCACAAATTGTAATGCTCTCCCTTGCCCCCCCCCCTCCCACCCCGCAAAA
>NC_056559.1:15844214-15945022 GCF_013358625.1 Macadamia integrifolia | reverse complement strand
AAAAAAAAAAAAAAAAAAAAAAAAAAAAAAAAAAAAAAAAAAAAAAAAAAAAAAAAAAAAAAAAAAAAAAAAAAAAAAAAAAAAAAAAAAAAAAAAAAAAAAAAAAGAGAAAAGAAATTAGTGTCACGTCTGTTAATGTATTAAGCTGAGGATTGATACAAGAATGAAATTGCTCTTTCATTTATTTGCATCACCGAGCTACAAATGGTTTGAAGAGTTCCTCAGTGGCTAGAAACGGACCTTACAAGGTGTGTAAGCAGGCTTTATGGTTAGGACTTAGGAGAAGTAGATTTTACCTTCAAATAGTCATAGATGGGAAACTATAAAGTCTCCTGGCTGTGAGCACTAACCTTGGTCTGTCTCAAGCCCTGAAGCTACGATTTGACTAGGTTCCATGAATAGGAATCCTCTGACTGAAAAGGAAAAATGGAATGCAATAGGAATTGATTAAAGAATTAAGTGAAAGAAGAAGCAGACAAGTAGGGAGATAACTGGTGCAGAAAATTAAATAAGGTAGAAGAAAAAAAAAAATTTCCAAATTTAAAAATTTGCTTATTAGTTGATGGAGATAAACAGTCAGGCTTCTTTTGATGGAATTAAGCTTTGGGTTGGGTTATGTATGTTTGGCTTTTGATCCATTGTGTTTTCATTGTAATGGGCTTATAATATGGGTAAAGGATAGACCTATGAAATTAGTTAAGTGAAACAATTAGGCCGGATTACCTTATTAGTAAAGATTGGATTAGGCCTTTCCCTTTTGGTGTTTGAGTATGTTATTGAGTCTTTATAAGTTTATAAGGGTGTCCAACCTAGTACACCAATTTGATTAATGAGATTTTGGTTTAAGCCTTTTCTTTATTCTTTGAGATTCAGATTTTCTGTGCGATGCAGTGTTATGTTAGTGGGAAGCCCAATAGTGGCTAGTGGAATTTCAGTTTAGGTTAGGTGGGAAGTCTTATCTTCTTCTTCTTCTTCCTCATTCTTCCTTCTCCATCAATACTCACGTAAGTACTCCATTGTCTTCTACTACTTCACATCATGTCCAGTGATTTCAGTAATGGTGTTTTTTGAGTGTTGCAACATGATTTTTGTTGCTAATATTTGAGTGCCAATTTATACCCATTATTGACTCCATTGAAATCCTGCAAACTGCAGATTGAGACTCACTATTTTCAAATCTGATTTGAGGTGTTTCAATTGAACAAGAAATCTATTCAATCTCAGCGTCCAACTGATGGATTAATCTGATATTAGACTCTGTTATTTTCCTCTATTGGATCTTCTTACAACCTGGATTTCATCTAGATCAGAATCACTTGTCTGCCAGATTCTGGGATCTCTCTTCTGTTAAGGTATTTCAATCTGAAGGGACTCTTCTGGAATTATCAATCCACGCATCTGATTCTGCATTTGAGTTACTGAAATTATGTCACTTAATTTCTCCTATACTATCTTTGACATTTCTGTTTTGGAGATTACTTGATTGAGTGGAATCCTTATTATCTACTGAATCTGACTGTTGGATTGAGTTCTATGTGGGTATTTCATTCCCTGTCATTAGAACTACAATCGATTAAAATTTAGCCTGTATCTGATTGTCATTCTTCTGGTATTGCTTCACTCAATTCTGCTTTAATCTGAGTTTCTGAAACCTAGTCCCTTAGGCTTTTAGAAACTCGTCAATTGGTATCAAAGCTATGGCCAACAGTAAATTAAGTCCCTCTGAAATGGATTCACTTAAACAAATGATTAAAGGGTGAAACAACTTAATAATAGATGTTATGCTCTAATTAAGCGAATGGGCGGCTGTAGGCATATCGGGGGTCGGGGGTCGGGGGTGGGGGGGGAGGGGCTGTGGAAATACCTCCATCCTGCCGCAATGAGATCCTTGATCTAATTGATGTAGGTTACAAACATGCAGATTACAGTTGACAAACACTAAATTGAATAAAAATAGTTTACAAATGAAACTTAGTGAGAGAAATAAAAGCAGAACCTTGAAGTCAGAAATCAAACTCAGAAATAGAGAGATCCGAGATGACAAAGAGAAAACAATGAAAACCCAACAGAAAGTCACACCAAAACAGAAACAATCAAGAACAGATACACAAGACGAAGCTACCAACAAACCCTAATAAGTAACCAAATATAGACAAAAACCCTAAAACACAATCCAAAAATGACATAGCCAAAACAGATTCACATGGTCGCCACCTATCATACCACACAAAACATAACCCCAACCGAATTACTCTAAAGAAAACCAACAAAAAAAACCTAGTTCAGATCCAAGAAAATATTTGTAGGAAACCCAAAAAAGGGAAGAAACCTTAATCACAAGAAAGTAACCCTCAGGCTGCGAAGCTCAAGCGATGCTTAGATGACACATCTTGGTTGGTTTCCAATTGGATATCTACAGATATTTGTTTGATTTATTTAACAACATGCAATGGCAATTTTTTATACCCATTTGAGACGAAGTTTGACACCTTGTTATACCCTTGTTGCTGTTGGCAGACTTGCCATAATTAATGATTTCGTAGTGTAATCTTTTTTTTGCTAGTGGTTACAATCCATTCGTGTAGAGAAGAATTTTGACATCCACTTCTTGTGAGGTTTTATTATGACTTGTAAGATTTTATTTTATTTTCATTAATTTGTAAGATTTTAATATTGATTCTTTGTGTTTACTGCTTTCATATTTCTTATCAGTTTTACCTTTCATCCAGCTATAATTAAAACCTGAAGTCAGGGATCTATATCAATGTACATGGAAAACTTGTCGTTGTTACCTACTATTTTTTAAAAGCGGTGCTGCTCTCATTGGAAAGAATTGAACTTCTATCTGGCCAAAGTCCTGTTTCATTGGGATGGACGATCTGTAGGAAGAGACAAATCCACTGATGCAATATTTTTACCACTGGAAACTTGAGTGATCAGGTGGGGTTGGCTTATTCAGATAGGGATCAGTGGAGTCTGATCAAATCCTGGATCCTGGGATTTAAATCCTGACTTCTGTTATGATCCTGCTGGTATTTGAAGCCATCAGTGTTGAGATTCTCTGGATGACCATGTGTTCAACAAATATTGTCAATTTTGGCTCTATGGCCTGTGGTTACAAGGAAGCCAGGTCTCGGCCTCTTCTTCTAGCTTTTGTGGGCTTCTTTCTTATGTCATTTTTTATATAAAGTAGTCTAGAAGAAAACCGAGCAACATTGGCCAAAGTTTGGCTGTGTAGTTCTTAGGCAAGGCTCAGGCTCAGGCTCACATAAAAGGTTTAAGACACACTATTGCATTTTCACCAGTCAATCTTTACTTTCAACATTCTTGAATTTCTTAGATTTCAAGACAGGAAAGAGAAACTTCTCTGGCTAATTGGCAGAGGGTCCTACTGGACTAAATTTCCATGTTGAGAGATAGTGATGTTGGGGAACATGTGATCTAATTGGGGCACCATCTCTGCTGTCCTTCCTAAAAAATTTACCCCAGGTCCACAAAATAATTCCAACACTATTTTTTAGTAACGAGGAACCCCGGCCCCCCCGTTACTTTTTATGGGTAGACCAGGTAAACCCCGGGTCCGTGGAAGACCCGTAACCCATGTGAACCAAGAAAAACTGGGGCCCATGAGAACCATGAAACCACTTTCATTGGGTGCCTCGAAGGGTGGAGAAGAGTTGAACTCAGGACCTCTGGCAACCTTCGGCATGGTCCTTTGCCAACTGAACTGCCCCCTTGGGTTGAAGTTCAACACTGTTGTGTCTCATCATTAAAGCTAGCTTCTTTCTGTCCATGAATTGCTAATTTCAATCCCTAGTTACTGTGGATTTAATTTCCAGTCATGTGCGCATGCTTGCCTGTTCATGCTCACATCTGTGTTCCATGCAATACCCTCTACCCATATATCTATATATATATATATATAGATACATCACAAGGCACGAGACCCTTGCACCTAGGGATTAAGAAGAGATTATGAAAACTGAGGTACATAGTCTATTATATTATTTTAGAAAACATTTTTGAAAACACTTAAAAGTTTTACATTGAAATCTTGTAGTACAAAATGAAAATAAAACAAAGTACAAAGATTAAAGTGAAATATATATATATATATATATATGACAAATGCCTTGATACAAGAGTGTTGGTTCCCAGCGGAGGATGGAAGAAGATTATGTTTCTCTATAGAACACTCTCACTCGGTACTACACACAAAGCACTCAAAGATGAAATACTCACAAAACAAGAAAGCTATTACAAGGAAATACAAGAAGTAAGGAGGGAACCTTTTCTCAACACTAATTTATATATATGGGCAAGAGAACGCAAGCCCTCTTGCACGGCCACTGCACCAGCGCATAACCAATGAGAGGCTGCACGGAGGCATCTTTAGTGAATGAGGCGGGGGGGGGTAGCACAGTCTTTTTGCGCCTATCTGTCTAGGACTCTAGCCATAGACACATGCAAGCGGGTGCCTTGCTTTTTCCTTATATATATATATATATATATATTCAAAGAGGTCAAGGGACGAAGCTGCTTCTCTAATAGCCAAGTTGAATAGGAGGGCGAGCAAAGGCTTTTTGAAAGTCTGTTCTCTTCTTCTCTTCTAGCCGTACGAGGCAGCTAGAAGAGAAGTTTAGAAAATCTAAAATCAAGGGGTTTGAATCCTCTAAAGAAGCAGCTCATATGCGATTGCTTCCTGCACCAGCTTCTTTGACTTGATTCTTCTCTAAAGGCTTGGTCAAGTAGCCTTCCACTGACTCAATGGATGAAGAGAAGCGTGCAAACATTACTTAGGCAATGCCAACATATATATATATTTTTTTTTATTTTTTTTTTCTGTGTGATTTTGTCATTGTGCTAAGTTAGTCTAATGCCTGTAGGTTTGGCCGTTGGATTTAGATTGGATAGCCTCCTTAAACTCTCTGATACCCGTTCCAGGGATAGCAAGATAACTCTGATACGTTATCTTTGTAAGGTACACCTCTTTTATCTTGGTTTGTTCTTCTAGATTGGTTTCTTGTGGCTGTAAGATCAGATAAACTAACTTGTAGCTTTAATGGACTTGTACACATATTTCATAAAAAATCCAAATTTGGTTGTTATTTTTAACTATAGTTTTAATGCCGACCTGCATGGAGCTATTTGTACGTGTCTAGTCTTGTTTCTGTATGTTAAGATAGGTTATAGAAATATCCACATTATGCTTGTAGAAAGGCATGCAATATTCCTTTGGTTTTCTTGTAAAAAGGAACAGGGAAAGAACTTGATGCCCTCAAGAACTTAAAATATCTCGGTTTGCAAAATCTAATTAAAAGATTCTCATGCTTAATTTGTCAATCAAGTTAATGAAGTAATTGCTTTCTTTTGATGCTTTCAAGGTGTCCTTTGTTTTATACAAATGTATGACCTATCTTCTTATTGTTATTTCATTTTTCTACTTCATTTGCTGTAATTTTTGTGCCATACCTTAATCATACCATTGATAGTAAACCAAAAATGAAAGGAAATAAAAGCAGAGATGAGCTGCACTGTTTGTCCTCCAAATCAAGTCCCAAACTAGAATGAAGAAGTGCCTACAACAATGCACTCATGAGAAAGTTATACAAACTGGAATTGACTTCCTTGGGATAGAAAATGTAGGAGCCAAATATTTTAGTCCAATTATGGTAATGGTAATGTTTTTGTCATCTTCATAGTTTGCTTCAGTGGATTGTGATGCCGAACCGGATTCCAATAGACTGAAATCGGATCGCTTAGGATCCACTTAAACACTCCATAAAACAAAGGCAACACCTAATAACAATTGTATTGAAATAAAGCTTCAACTAAATGGCAGAATTGTAATTAAGCTGAAGTTATCAAGGGGGTGGCAGAATTGTAAATAACCAGATTAGTTAATGAGCTATGTGGGAGATAGGACTTAAAGGGAATTAATGATTATTTGGTGGGGTAAACTAGGAAGTGAAATAAGAATAAGGATATGAGATAATTAGAGACCAAAAGAAGGGCATAATGGTAAATCAGACTTAAAAGATAGAAAAAGGGGCAACTCACGATTGTGTTGTCTTCTACCTTAGATCATAAGCAGGGCAGGCGATGGGGAGACACTTCAGTTCAAGAGGGCTTCTCAGCTAGGCCTCGGCTTGGCCTGAACCTTCAAAGGAAAGGTCGATGCAGCAGGTCATTTATGAATCCAGCACCGCATGACCTCGACAGCCCAGATCTGAATGTGATTGAACCTGCAACTGGACTTGGCGTTGGTAAAACTCAGATCTGAATCTGGTTTGGATTTCTTCACAGAAAAAACCAAGCTTTGGAGGAGATATTCTAGGAATTATGTCGCCAAGGGGAGGGCTACCTTCGATCAAAACTTCAGCCCCAGCAGATCACGCACTAAGGAGATCTAAGAACTTGAACAAGGCTGGAAATACTGCCAGAAACAGGGGCTTTCGGGTAAGGAGGGGCAGTCACAAAATTAGAAACAGAAAAGAAGAAGAAGATAAGAGAGGGAAGAGGAGAAGATGATCAGGGGAAGGGAAGCTAATGGCAGCTCACTGCAACCATGGTTTCAAACCTGGAAACACCATTCAATTCTCAAAATTCAAAACTTCAAAATCTCACTACCGAGTTCATCCATCACATGACTGATATAAAGGAAAAAACCAAACACTTAATGGAAACTAATCTAAAATTAGAAACTAACTAATACAAAAGAAATTGTTTCTAAACCCAAAGAGAATCAAATCAAAAGATTTTTTTTTTCTCGAAGTCCATCGTGCAACTGCATCAGATTGTTACTTGTTAATGTTCTCTTTCTTGCATGATAGTTGTTGTAATGTAGAATGAATCCCTACTTGGTCTTTTTTTTCTCCCCTTCAATAGTTTATGTACCTAACTTAAGCAGGAATTCGCTTTTTCAATCTACTTATGCCTAAAGCAACTGGCTGTTGAGAAATGGGAAAGCTGATAACTTAAATTTTCTTTTAACTTTGGGTTTGACCTTGTTCTTATTGGATCTTGGCTGACACTGAGAGAGGTGAATTAGTGTGTCAAATCCTTTTTCTGTTTCCAACTGTACCCCTGACATGGCAATTATTGTTGGCACTTTAGATACACAGTCATATACACATCTACACTGCACCACCAAGTCGCTAGACCTACTAGATGTTCACACCCATCCTGCAGACAGCCACTCACATGTACAAAACACACATGTACAATCACAACACAAGAAATGTGTGCTTCGTTCAGTTGCCTAACTGCATGGGGAATGCCCATTGTCGAGCTCAGCATCTACTTAATACCAAGTTTTGACTGTACCTACAGGCCACAACCCAGGGAATACATTCCTAGTTTACACCCTTTATGTACAAAGGTTAAGTCTTCATTCTTGTTTTCCCAGAATGATCTGAGAGATCGTACCTATGGAAAATATGTTTAGATAGTCATAGCTACCTAGGAACACACAGTCCTTGTGTCCAGAACCCACTGAACACCAGTTACAAAATAAGGGTTGGGCTTATATCAATGCCCTACAATGAAATCCCACATAGTATAGGTCTATAGCAATATAACCTAGCTAAGCATACAATGGAAATATAGTAATCAAATGCACAAGTCAATGAATATAGAGTAGCTTACAGCCTGACAATGTCTTTTATCACTGGTTTCTGGAGATTGAACCGGGAACTCTGATTGCTCACTGGAATCTTCAAACTCCCCCAATTTAATGGAGAAATTGGAATCTCATGTGCACTATATAACCCTATCTTGTCAGTGTCTGAAACCCCCTGGCAGTGAATGTGTGATACAGATACTCTTTCTCTTTATTCCTTCTCTTTTTTTTTTTTCTTTCCCTTCCTTCTCTTTCCTTTTCTTTTCCTCTCCTTTCCTCCTTTGTAGAAGCTCACTGTAGCTTCAACATTGACAAACACTTCTTCTCTCTTCTTCTCTTTTCTCTTCTTTCTTACTTGGTAGAAGTCCCTTTCCTTCCCCTTTCTTTGCTTTAATGCTTAGGAATTAACTCACAACAACCATCACTATTAACTACCATTAATGGAGCTTGAGCAACACTTTTCTTGAAGTTAAAAAAACATTCAATGCTCAGACAAGAGAGTGGATTAGCTTTCTTCTTCAATAGAATGGGGAAAACATAAACCATAACTTTCTATCTCTCTTCTTTCTTCCTCCTCTTTTCTCTTTCCTTTTGTTGGCTACCACCACATAGGGCTTTCAATAGAGTAGCATAAACACACTCACTCAGTCATACCTACATTAATGGAGTCGAAAGACCATTCTCTTGAATTGAAACCTCATTTCATGTAACCAACACAAAAGGGGAGCTTCTAATCGTTTTTCTGCCACCTTCACTCCCTCTACTGCTCCATCTCTTTGTACAGAGAGATAGGTCTTGAAAAATTAAAGAATCTGCAAGTTGAATGGACCAAAATGACCTTTGGATGAGGGAGATATGCCTCTTTGAAGTTGGGCCTCTAAAATGGCCTGAAATGGAATCTTTGTAGGTGGTGGAGGCTGGTGGCGTGCGGAGCAGTGGCATGGATTACAGCCGTTTGATTGGCAAGGCAAAATTGCGGAATTGAATTATGACCGTAGAATTGATTTCGAATTTCTAAACTTTAAGAATTGCAACAAAAGCCCCTGCTCCTTTTTGAGAATATTAATAGATGTTGTCGACTTTTGGTTTATTACAAATGGCCCCCTCCACCTATATTTTGCATTTAGAAACTCCCCGAGAGCATTTCCAAGAGATTTTTTATCTTCTGAACCAATCCCGCGGTAATCTCATAACTTTCTCATACGGATTCAGATTCGGATTCGGATTGAGCTTAAACAACATAGGTATAGTTCATGACTTGAAGCTCTACAACTTTCTAGAACAACCCCATCAACATTTTAGGCCATGTAAAAAGACCAATACGGGTGCGTTGGAAATTATTTTTTATGATTGCAAGGACCCACGTAGGAGTTGAGACCCAAAAAAGTCATCTTCAATGTCGAAAATGTCCCCGAGTGGAAATAGGCCAAAATTGCCAATATCGGGCCTGGAAATCCATACCACATACCATGGTTGTACCCATGGTTCGAAATCTCGTCGAAATTTCTGAATTTTAGTTTTTTTTTCCCGAAATATCATTTGTACAAAATTCGATCGAAATTTCAGTATCTCTCCCGTCTCGGTACATTCCATGTGTTATAAATGCCACATCTCGGACAAAATTTCCATATTTCGGTCGAAATTTCGACTCTGTCTCGCCTGTCTCGGTGGTTTTGGTTCCATTTGCATATTTTAAAGGAAAAACACTCCAAGTCTCCAACAAGCCTCTAATTAGCCACATCATCACACATTTTGACTTCCATTTGACTCCTACAAGATCTACACATTCAAACCTTAGGAAAGGTAAAGTTCTTTCTCCAAAACCAGGTAAAATTTTCAAAACAGTTCGACGGTTGCTGCCAAACAAAGGTGCAACTTTAAAACAATGTCATGTCCTAATATTTTTGCATTTTTATGTTCTAAGCATGTTTATTAACCTTAAAATAAGTTACCCACCAAGTTTCATGTCAAAATATGGTCGTTTAACCACCAAAACAGTTAACCGAAACAAACAAAAAAAATACACCATTTCGGCCGAAGTTTCGCCGAAACGAAATGACACATGAGACAACAACTATGGTTATAAGGATATTTATGTGAAGGGGTTTCTGGTGCTTTCAGTGATCAGTGACATCACCAAGGGTATTTTGGTAATTTCTATATGCTCACGATGTCTTGAAGTGGTCAGAGGTGTTGACATGGTAGCATACAGTCTCTCTGATGATATGGCAGTGTTGTGTGGAGTGTGTGATGGTGTTTATGTGATTTAGGTACAACCAAGTTTCGAAATCTCGTTTCGTTTGGTGTTTCGGTGGGTTCATTTGCCAGAATTAACCTTATAGGTTGTACTCATAGTTCTTGTTGTTCTACAACAACCAAACTACCCCTAGTGCCACTGTGGAGTCTTGTGCACTTCTTCGAGCATTGTGGGACCGTAAACAATTCTTCAAGCACTGTGGGGCCCACAAACACACATCACCATCATGACTCTAGAAACTATCCAAGGACCCTCATCATCTATCTACCTCAACCTTGTCATCTTGTATATGATACCATCTCTGATACTCTCAACTGATACCATCTCTGATACTTTGGCATTTCCGATGCTCTTAATTGATGCTCTACATCTGATGCTCTACCTTCTCTGATACTCTGTGATCCCTGATACTCTCAACTGATACTCTATCAGCTCTGATACTTCAAGCCACTACCACATCACTCTGCCAATTGTACAGCTATGCTAACTCAGAACATACTATGTTGACAACAATGACAATACCACGTACACTGTGTGCACAAAAATTCTGGCAAAACTGATAAAATAGGTCTACGAGTTGTCCAAATACCCTTTTCATCCTTGATCCTTTCATACATGGGAGGATAGAAAATTTTTCTAGACATGGCTCACATTATGCTTTCCTTCTGATATGATTTTTTTCTGTATTTTGTTTCCCTTTGTCCTTGAATTTGGGACTTGAGAGATGCTTCAAATTAAAAGAGGTTCTTTTTTTTTACTAACCAAAATATTGGTGGACTGATATTATATTGTATGTTGCTTTGTATATTTGTCATCTACACAGTGTATCTGTGAGGTGCTTCTAGATATAATACAACACAATTTTTCTGCCAATAATAAACACAAAATGATGAAGAAATAGCCAAATCCATCTTTACTAAGTAAGCCTATATCTATGATCCTTGTTTCATCATTCAACTCTATCTGAAGCAATATTTGTTGTTAACCTATTGCCATTTCCATGCAACTTTTGATCACCTGATCTTTTTCTGTCTACCTTCCACTGATCTACACCATAGAACTTCCTGCCGGTGTATCCAATGGCCATTATTGTAATTGTGAAACCATTTCAAAAAACTTCTCTCCACTTTTCTCCTTCTGTTGCGATTCCTAATTAAATTACGTCTAATGTGTTTGTTCTTATTTATATTTGTCACTTGTCCATCACAACTTCCTCATATCCGCTCAACATATTTTATTTTTTGTTATTTCTTTATCTTCCAGCATGCACATCCATACATGATTCCTGGTCTTATATCAACCATAATTGTCATAGTGTCACCTAGGTGTCCAGGCGCCTCTTGCTGGATGGCTTCATGGGGATGCTTATGCTCTTCCTTGGATCACCTAAGGGTCTAGGCCCCTTGCAATGCCTTGGGTTGCCTAGTCTCTTTGAAAATTATGATACCAGTCTTATACAATTTTCTCTTAGTCATAGTGAAAAGTGTTGATCACACACATCACTTTAGAACAACTTCTCCACTTCATCCACCTTTTCTCTATTTGTGCCACATTTTCTTCAATTTCTTCTTTATTTATAGTTGAACCCAGATACTGAAAATGATCACATGGAGGGATCTCCCTATCATCAATCCTACCTACATTTTTTCTAAAGTTACTCCCTCACGCCCACACCCCCCCCCCCAAAAAAAAACAAAAAAAAAGGATCAAGAATTAAGAACTCCTATTGTGCTGTTCTATGATGATAGATGTTATGTTTCTCTATCATTCTAAGGCCTGAAGCTCCTCCAAGAATTATCTCTATGGAAAGTTTTCTTGGAATATGATTATTTTTTCATCTTTTCTCTTTTGGCTAGCTGTAGGTTCTCGCTGATAAGCTGCCTGAACTTCTCGATTTTCAAAAAGATCTCATGAGCCTGGAAGCTGCATCAAAGGTATACTTGTCATGCCATATTTTTTTATATAGGTAAAATTAAACCTTCTTGTCATGCGGCTCAATGCCATAATTCATTAGGGAATCTTTTTGAAAGTGGATAAAGGGTTTTTTCTTTATTCAATATCACCCTTTTGCCACAAGACAGGCCTTGTATCTTATATTTCCATTACGATCTCTTATGGTTTTAAAAAACCTATCACACCTCTTGGTGAAGGCTCCCTATGGCAATTCTACAAGTTCTCGTACTTGATTCTGTCATAGACTTCATTTTATCCTTCATGGCATTAATTTTTCGGAGAGATTTTAATAGGGTCATAGATAATGCAGTTACCACTTACTGATTCAACTTATTGATTTCTTTACAGATACAATTGAAATATTTGGCAGAGGAGATGGAAGTCATTAACAAAGGAATGGAGAAAGTTGAACAGGAAATAACTGACTCTGAAAATGATGGTCTTGTATCAGAAACTTTTTGCAAGGTAAACCCTTTTTCACCATTAGTTACTTTGTGTGTATGTCTCTCGTTATTAAATATTCATCTTTTGTTGCTTAGTTCCTCCTTAAATCCTATATCCATGTTGATTGATTATTGCTTGTAGAAAATGGTGGGAAATTGCTTGTGGGCATGGTATAGTTCTTGGATTTTTGTGTAGCACTCTTCATGATTTGGAATCTGGTTCGGTTCGCTTATGGGCCCACCCAATTTAGAAAATTCGTTAATAATATAAAGGCTATGGCAAGCTTGTAATAACCACAATTTCCTAAGGTTTCAATGGGTATAGAAAGGAAGAGAGGATTGGGGATTAAATTTTTTATTGACATACTAGGAAGCAATTATAAGGTATGGGATAGAAGGGAATAAAAGGAGAAGGGAAGGATATTTCGGAAAAGAAATCCAAGTCGTCTTCTTCAACCTATGGACAGAAAACAGAACCAGAAGTGAAGCTACTGCGACAATGATTTAACTCATCTTAGGATCCTTCAATGGGCCTGAAATTTCAAACAGGGAATCGATTCACCTAATCCCATCCACTCTGGTTTGGTTCGAATTGAATCACCAGCTGTTGTTATCTGAAATCATGGACTGAGGACAAAGGGAGTTGAAGGTTTTGTCTCCCACTTGGTTCCCAGAACTGGAAGCTTTTGGGGTTGATATTCAAGGGTTATGGTCACCAAGGAAGGGTAACTTGTAACCCAAATCTGAGAAGAAAAGAGAGCGGGATTAGGATGATCTAAACAATTTTGTCACCACCAGAACAGGCGAAGAAAAAAGAAGATCGATCGCACAGAAGAGGCCTCACACCACTTAAACCCAACCTTCAATTCATTATCAAATCTGCCCAAAGAATTAGGTTACAAGCTTATTTATAAAAAATGAAATTAAAAGCTTCATAATTGAAGTCTAAAACTGAAATAGAAATAAAATCTCCGAATTATCTAACCCAACTTATATGGAATCAAGCTCTCAAATTAAAAATGGAATGAAAGGTTTTTTGGTAAATAAAAAGAATGAAACTCTTAACTGAATTGAAAGATTGCAAGATAAATCTATGTTAATAAGTAGAGTTTTCCCCCACATACTTTCATAAATACCAATCCCCTCCCCTGTAGTTCGAAGATTCTTTCAATCGTGTACCCCTTCCATTAGGTAGCCCTGTTAAGTGATGACATCATCCTTCAAACATGTAATTTCATACCAAAATTACCCTCCTAACATGAAATAAGGTTTAAGCCCTAAAAGGCTAAACATAACCTCCTTCTTCATTGCGAAGCCCCTTCTTCATTGCTGCAGTTTTGATGTTCCGCCGTCGCTGTGCTCCATCGCAGATGAAGAAAAATCAGGTCATTAAAATCAAACACCAACAGAATCCTAGTCTCTAGCTTGGCGGTGACAAAAGAGTCTGAATCGGAAGGCAGCACTGCGGCTAGGATATCAAGGACAAACCGAGCATCGTCAATCGAGACCTGAAACGTCTGAGAAATACAATTGACATCGATTCGAAAGGGAAATGCTGAAGGCCGATTTCTCAGTTCACATTTCAGACACAAACCAGAGAGTGAAATGAAGAATAAAGGAGGAGAACTAGAATGATGGGTCTGTGAAATTGGGAGCTGGAATGTTGGGAGAGAGTGATATGGTGAGCATGGGTTCGGTGGGTACTAGTTTGGGAGAATGATGAGATGGAAGAGGACAGTAGCCGAGATTATTGGTAGTTGCAGGTTTAGAGAGAAGAAAGGAGATGGGTTGCTGCTGGTCTAGTCATGAATGGTGCTGCCAAGTGAGGGAAAGAAGAAGAAGAAGATGGTGGTAAGAAGTGATTGATGGGTTCAGAGCAGAGAGCTTCCAAAGATGAAGAAAATAGAAGGAATATATGTAGATGCCACAAGGGTAAATCGGTCTTTTCACAGGCCAGTTTAACACCGTTAGTCACTTATGGGACGATTGAAAAGAATCTTCAAATTATGGGGGAGGGGATTGGTATTTATGAAAGTACGTGGGGGGGGGGGAACTGCTATTAGGCCATAGTCCAGGGGAGGGGAATGTAATTTCCTCTAATAAATATTCTACTAGAATAGAAACCCAAATATTGACCCGGTTCACAGGTTCCCAAAAGGATTTGGATCGATCCATGGAAGCGCTCCTGCATCACTTCATTTGAACCATCTTAAGCTAGTGGCCTTCACAGTTTGAATATGTTTGTAGATTTTAATTGTAGATGCTGATTAGTTGGATGTATCATCTCCTATGGATGGAGTATGATTAATTGGAAAAAGATTAGCCCGACAGATTTCAGTTTTGGATATAGATTTAACACAGTAGACTTGGAAACTTAAATTCCGAGATGTGGACTTCAGAATATGGAGGTTTAGTTGTATTAGAAACTAAGCAATCGAGGACCTACAGCCTTATACTAGTTCAGAATTCAGATGTTTTATACTAGTTTTCTTTTGTATTATTACCTTTTATCGTTGATCAGGGGAACGACAGCAAACACTATTTGTCCCTGTATGTGCATGTGGTATTTCCCCCTTTGCCATTCTAATCAAAGTTTTATTATTTTGCAGACTTTGAAAGGGTTTCTTGCTGTTGCTGAAGCTGATGTTAGGTCTTTGACTTCACTATATGCTAGGGTGGTATGTCTCTATTTTTTCCTCAAAGAGTACAATCTGAATTTTTCTAGCTTGTTGTATAATATTTCTTCATTGTATTAATTATTTTTTATGTTAAATATCTTACAGGGTAGGAATGCCGAAGCATTGGTCCTTTATTTTGGAGAAAAACCATCTAATTGTCTGTTTGAACAGGGTATTTCATCTTATTATTTTTTTATCAATCTGAGCTGCTATTATCATTGAGGAATCCAAAATAGTGACAGAGAAGCATTAATAAATATGCTTCTTTCACATGCTTCCAACATGGATTGGGAGATTGGATCGGTTTCAGCTGTGACCAATCCAATCCCCATGTCATTGGCTTTAAGTCAAACACCATTACTTTGTATGAGGTAGTGATGCAATCCAGGGCTCTATAACCCTAGTTCAGATTTCTTATGGGGCCACCCAAGTGTGAAACAACTCAAACAATGAGGCTGATGGCAGTTTTTTAATTAACCAGAGTTTTTGAGGTCTTTGGGAGGATAAAGAAGAAAGGGATGAGATTGGACTTGGCAATTATAGAATTAGGGCAGTCTTGACATTAGAATACAATAAGGACATAACAAAATTAAGAATAGAAAGAAGCGTATTAGTTGAGAACAAGAGAATGAGAGACTGATTCAGCTTGTCTAGTATGATAGAGGCCTTTCTTATTTATGGAGCGGATATAAGATTACAAGAATTACAATTAAGGAATGACAACTAAGGCGGAATCACAGTCCTTATAATAATCTAGCCATAACCCTATCCTTAACACTCCCCCTCAAGTTGGTGCATAGATATCCCTTACGTAGTTATGTTCAACTTGAATACTATAAGATGGAATAACTTAGAAGTCAAACCCTTTGTGAATATATCGGCTAATTGATTCTCGGAAGTGACAAATGGATGCAAATTGAGCCTTGTTTAAGCTTCTCCTTGATAAAGTGTCATCAATCTCAATATGCTTGTTCCTGTCGTGTTGAACTGGGTTATTGGCTATATTCTAATTGCTGTCATATTATCACAGTAGAGCCTCATAAGTTCTTCAAATGTCACCACTAGATCACCAAGTAACACTTTGAGCCATATAAGCTCACAGACACCTTGTGCTATTGCTCGGTATTTCTGCTTTTGCACTGGATCTGGATACCACTGGTTGCTTCTTGCTTCGCCAGGTAAACAGATTCCCTCCAAGGAACATACAATATCCTGAAATAGAGCTTCGATCATTAATAAATCTGGCCCAGTCAACATCGGTAAAGGATTCCAACTTCAGATTGCCATTGTTGGAAATAAAATTCCCTTTTCCTGATGCTGATGTCAAGTACTTCAAAATCCAGTATACAGCCTTGAGACAGGCAGTTTGTGAATCATGTAGAAACTGGCTAACAACTCTTACAGCGTAAGCAATATCTGGCTGGGCAGGGGAGAGGTATATCAACCTTCTCTCAAGTCATCGATATTTCATTCTATCTACCGAATCACCACCTTTGCTTCTGAGTTGATGATTGACCTCAATAGGAGAATCTGCAGGCTTACATTTAATTATACCCATCTCACTAAGAAGGTCTAGGATATACTTCCTTTGGGAAATGAAGATACCGTTGTTGGATTGGGCTACTTCAATCCCTAGGAAGTATCTGAGAGGCCCTAAATCTTTAGTCTCAAACTCTGTAGCCAAGTGAGCTTTCAATTTGGAGATTTCTGTATCATCATTGCCCATTATTACTTTATCGTCAACATTCTTGTGTTTGACAAATAAGGTGTGATCAGCATGACTTTGCTTGTTATCCAAACTTCTGCATAGCCTTCAGGAACCAGCCAAACGACGCCCATGTTGACTACTTAAGACCATAGAGGGATTTCCATATCCTGCATACCCTACCAGTTGTAGATGATGCAAAGCGTGGAGGGATATTATGTATACCTCTTCTTCAAGATCCCATTAAGGAAGGCCTTTCTTACCTCTAGTTGTTGGAGAATCTACCCAAGATTTGTAGCACATGATAGCAACGCTTGAACAGAATTCATTTTTGCAACAGGGGCAAGACTGGGAGGCTCATTAATGCCCCCAAAGTATGGGTAGAATCTGATGGACAGATTATCTTTGAGTAATATCGATTTCATCCAAAAGGGCCCCAAAACAAGGCTGCCACCAGCTTCTATATTGTGGTTTCTTGCTGTAATTCAAATACCACTAATAGCAGCACTTAACATCAGTAACAATAGATGAAATGCTTCCCAAATCTCAGCATCAAATAACTTCCAGAAAGCTTGAAAAGACAGTAGCAGAAATCAGTAATTACTTGAAGAGAAAACAACATAAAGACACGGATATGACCTTTGATTTCCCATGAACAGGCCTAGATCAGAATCTCTCTAATCCCAAGAGTTTCTCGTCTTCACTGAGTCTCACAGAAGCATATTTTCTCCTCATCAAAGAGGCAAAGCCATGGCTTCATTAATCAAAATCGTTGGATGGGAAAAATACCCTATAAGCTGCTCTTGAAGAGGAAAATTTTTCCTATTTAAGAGACTTTTCTAACCCATCTTACATCACCAATAGGAAAAAAATAAAAAGAAACTGCTCTAGGCAAAGGTCTTTAAGTGAAACAAACCAACTTAAAATAAAAGACTTAAAATAAGAAAAACAACTAAGTAGGCCATGATATAGGCTGGTAGATAGGCCCATTGCCGACATGGAAGAAATAGGACCCCTTCTTTTAAAATCAGGGCCACTAACTAAGTGGCATGTGTCGTGGTTTTCTTCCTCTTACAGGAGTAGGTAAGAAACTCCCCCACATAGACTCTCCCTTCCACATGTATTGCTTGTAGAGATCCAAGTTGAGTCTCTTGAGATCGTCTGTATGGATCCAAGTGCAATCAGCCTTCAGTCGTCCCTTCTATTTGACATATCTTCAATCTCTTGCTTGAGTGGTGTAGCAAACTAGGGGAACTGAAGAGAATGCTCTGTGTCACCCTCATCTAAATGGTGACCCACATAAAGAATCAAATCTGTGAAGACATTACTGATAGTCATATCCGGTGGCAGGTCAAGAGCATGAGCAACAACAACAAAAATAACAACTCAACCTTATCCCAAATAAATGGGGTTGGCTACATGGATCCGATCAAAGGCAGTAGAAGAAAAAACAAAAGACGTGAAAAATAGGTAAAAACTCACCCCCCAAGTGGGGTCGTTTACATCGATTCTAGCCCTCCAATCAGGTCTATTTGAGGTCATATATGGGATACGACCTAAACTATGCATGACTTTCCTCAGCACTCCTATAGTCATTTTAGGCCTGCTCCTAACCTTCAATCTGAATTAGATCATTCATCAATACTGGCGCATCCCTAGGTCTCCATTGAACATGTCCATACCACCTCAAACAGCTTTCTTGGAGCTTATTATGAATCGGGGCAACTCCGAAATCAGTCCTAATATGATAATTTCTTACTTTGTCCTTCCTAGTTTTGCCACACATCCATCCTAGCATCCTCATCTCTACTACATGTAGCTGCAGATGTGGCAAAACATGTGCATTAGGGTTATTCTTCTTCAGCACTTAGACCATCTTCTGTGGTTGAAGCTTGTGTTAGTGCTAGGAGCATACGTTTCTGGAGTTATTTATACTATCACCATATATGTGTTTTTGAACTCGACATAATGCTGATAATGACGATCAGTGTAGCCCTATATAAATATATATATATATATATCTTTATAAGAGTAATGCGTCAGCATCCATCAAATATGGACCTCAGTGATGTGCATAGTTGTCACGGCGTCAAATCGTTCCAAGGCGGTCGAGGGGTGACTAATCGATTTGGCGATGAATCGCCCATTATGGCGTTGCCATGGCGGTTAAATCGCCCATGTGTCATTTTTTATTTTCCCTATTTTCTAAAGTTATTTAGTAAGCTACTTTTTTATTTCCCCTATTCTCTAAAGTTATTTTGCATGCTACAAGCCTACAATATATACCCTATAACATATAAAACCAACATTAAGCAACATCAAATCATCAAAAATCAACGTAGCCCTATCAAAATCACCTTGCATTTTACAAAAAATCGACCGCCTAGTGAATCAGGTGTGACCTGGCATCCATGGCGGTGCCATGGCGACACCTATCAGCCAATGGTGACCGCCATTTGTGAGTCACGTAAATCGTAGCACTGCCATGAACTTTTTCCGTCAGGACGCCAAATCGCCGCCTTGGTGACTCCATGTCAACTATGGTGGTGTGCTAGATAAAATCATCCAGCTGTCCTTTCAACTCAACATGATCTGTGGGAATGAGACATTGTGGGAAGATTTGGTAACACTAACCCTGGTATGATATCAATTTCATGTTGGATGTCTCGCTTTGGGGCAGCTCATTTTGAATCTCCTTAGGTGCTAGATCTGCAAGATCAGATAACAACTCCTGAATGGGTTTTGGAAAATTAACTCAGGTGGAGCCGTGGAGGAGTGCTACCTTTGTGACCAAGGCTAAGACAAAAAGCTGGTCTCTTTGCTGGTTTGTAGGAACTCTCTCTGTGGTAGTGCTAATAGCTTAGTTCCACTGGACTTTCATTCTCCAGTTTTCTTTCTTTCTTGTTGAGCACAGGATGCATTGTGCTAGTGTTGTCATTATTTTCAATACACCCAGTCAAGAGCAGAGAATTTCTAAGGTTGACTGAGCATGCAGTACAATTGTTGGCCAAGCTTGCAAAAGCATTGAGAGCAAGCTAGTGTTGTCATTGTTGTCATTTGTCAACACACTAGTCAAGAGCAGAGCATTTCTAAGGTTGAATAAGCTAGGACTACAGTGGATGGCAAAGCTTTCAAAAGCATTGAGAGAAGTGATTTTAAGGTTGACTGAGCAAGGCCAAGCTTGCAAAAGCATTGAGCGAAGGGAGCATATTGTCAAGTAGGTTGGAGACCAGGGAAGCCATGGATTGTGCTAGTGTCATCATGGGCTTCATATTCAGTTGTCAGTACATTGGGCCGCATATGTGGAGATGTGCGAGATGACCAGAGATGATATGGCAGTTTGTTTTTGTTGGGTAGCATCAGTCAGTAACAAATCGGTGACATCAGGCAAGATTGATGAGTTGTCATGAGTTGTCGTTGTTGGAAACATTTTGTTCTTGTGAGACCAACGCATACTCACAGAGAGCATATATGATGAGGTAATAGAGAGTGAAATGGATCAAGGTGAAGCAGCCTAGTCAGTATAGGTAAAACTTCAGAACACTGGTTTTTGCATTGACATCTACTTAGTTTATTTTTCGAGCCATTTTAGAGATTGAATCTGTTGAAGCTCAAATGAAAAGTATTAAAGGCCTTCAAGTCCTCTTTCTAGTGTCTTTGGAATTAGGTAAAAAGACATGAAATATGTAGAGCTTTGAGTCCTCTTTCAGGGGACGCAAATTTCAGGTCATTCAAGCATCCCATTGGCGCGCAAAGCAATAGAGGCCAGCGGGAAAAATGTTGAATATCAAGATATCCCAATGGGAATGTGAGATGAGATTCCAGCAGTAGTGATGTGTTGGCAAGGTGTTGCAGTTAAGAATTCTCTGAAGTAGGGTTGGTGGAAGTTTCCACTAGCAATGATGAGCAAATTATTGAAAATTATCATCTTGCTTTTGCTTCATAGAGTCATAACTATGAAAATCCTGGGTAGCTGTTTTGGGATCTTCCCTCTCAAATAATGATGTCTTGTTGTCAAAGTCTGAAGGGGTTTTGAATTTAAAAAGAAAAGTCTCTAAAGTATGTAACAAATTTTTATTTTGGAGAATAATGTGTCTGAAGTAGTAAGGAAAGAAAAAGAAGTGGAGAGAATACTTGGCTGCTGCATCACTCCTTGTTCTTCCCTTGTGCTTTAATGGTGATTTGAGGAAGGACGGATGAGATGTATTTGCTGCTCTTGTCACTTAACAATAGACAGTTCCTAATGTACCCCTAACACAAATATTCTAACACTCCCACTCAAGCTGGTGAATAAATTTCATACATTCCCAGCTTGCATAAGAGGGTACTGAACTAGTGAGGAATGAGTCCTTTGGTGAGGATGTCTGCCAATTGATCACATGTCCTCACAAAGGGTGTGCAAATTTTACCAGAATCAATCTTTTCCTTGATGAAATGCCAGTCCACTTCAATGTGCTTTGTTCTATCATGTTGTAATGGGTTGTGAGCAATGCTTATGGCTGCTTTGTTGTCACAGTAGAGTCACATAGGTCCTTCAGTGTCATGCCCCAACTCGAGAACCATCCGACGCAGCCAAGCGAGCTCACAAACAGCATGAGCCATAGCTTTATATTCAGCTTCTGCACTGGATCTAGCTACAACCGACTACTTCTTGCTTCTCCATGTAACCAGATTTTCACCCACAAATGTGCAATAACCAGATGTAGATCTTCTATCGGAAATGGATCCAGCCCAATTAGCATCGGAATAGCCTTCAATCCTCAAGTGATTGTTCATGGCATACAAAAGTCCTTTTCTTGGAGAGGTCTTCAAGTATCTGAGGATACGGTACACAGCGTCCAAGTGCCCACTCTTGAGTGCATGCATAAAGCCATAAACTAGCTCACAACTCCCACTGCATAAGAAATGTCTAGGCGAGTCAGAGGCAGATAAATCAGTTTCCCCACTAGCCTCTGGTGTTTCCCTACATCAACAAAGGAAGGGCCACAATCCTCTCCTAGCTTATGATTCTGCTTAATATGAGAACTTGCTGGTTTGCAACCCAGCATTCCTGTTTCCTTCAACAGATCTAGAACAAATTTTCTCTGGCATACATTGATTCCCTTCATAGACCTTGACACTTCAATACCCAAGAAATATTTCAAGTGTCCTAGATCCTTGATCTCAAACTGTTTAGCTAAATAAGCTTTCAGCCTAGTTATCTCCTCATTATCATTTCCACTTACCACAAGATCATCAACATACACAATCAGTGCCGCGATGGTTCCATTACCTCTCTGGGTAAATAATGTGTGGTCTGCTTGACTCTGGGAGTATTCATTTTTCAGAATGGCCTGTCTGAACCTCTCAAACCAAGCCTTTGGTGACTGTTTTAGACCATAAAGTGCCTTCTTTAGGAGACACACCTTCCCATCTGCTGCCAGAAACTTGAAGCCAGGAGGAGGCTACATATACACTTCTTCCTCTAAATCTCCATGGAGGAAGGCATTCTTCACATCTAACTGATATAGGGGCCAATCTCTATTTGCTGCCACAGATAAAAGAACTCTTATAGAGTTATGTTTGGCCATAGGAGCAAAGGTCTCCTGATAGTCGATTCCATACACTTGATTGTACCTTTGGCCACCAATCTTGCCTTGTACCTCTCAATAGCACCATCTGATCGGTACTTGACTGTATAGACCCATCTGCATCCAACTGGGATTCTCCCCCTGGGAAGGTCAACCAGTTTCCAGGTACAGTTCTTCTCAAGAGCTATCATTTCCTCTAACATGGCTTGTTTCCACCTAGGGTCTGACATAGCCTCAGTAATAGCTTTGGGGATGGAAGCAGAAGAAAGAGCAGCTATAAAAGCAGCACCTGTAGGAGAGAGAACATCATAGGAAACAAACTGGGCTATAGGATTAGTACAAGCTCTCTTACCCTTACGAACAGCAATAGAAAGATCCAACTCCAAATGAGAGGAGGAGATGTTACCTGACTGAGGAAGAGGAAGCTCAGGATGTGGAGACAAGGAGGACTATTGGCAGGTCTTCTTTGTCCTTCTTGTGTACACAATAACAGGTGCCTTCTCCGTACAAGGTTTATCCACAATAGCAACATCATCCACCTTTTTATTTTTACCAATAGCAATGGAAAAAGGAGTAAGAGGCATCGGAGTAAGAAATGGGATGGCATCAATAGCCTTTTCACTTTCATTTCCATTCTCCCCCTGAAAAGGATTTTGATGAGGTGCAAAGTAAGCTGTAGACTCAAGAAAGGTGACATATTTAAAAAGAAATCACCTACAAGAGGAAGGGTGATAACACTTGTAGCCTTTGGTGGTGGAAGAATACCCAAGAAAGAGGCATTTTAAAGCCTTTGGATCAAGTTGTGTGAGAGGATTTGTTAAAATGCACATAACAAACACAACCAAACACCTTTGGTGGGAGAGTGAAAGCAGAAGACTGAGAGATAAGAGTGCAATTGGGTTTTGAGACCCAAGAATTTTGGTAGGCATGCGATTGATGAGGAAAGCCGCAGCAAGAATGGCTTCAGACCAAAAAGTTTTAGGAACATGCATACCAAATAAAAGACTTCTATTAACTTCTAACAAATGACGATTTTTCCTCTCAGCTACCCCATTCTGTTGGGGTGTATCAACACAAGCAAGCTGATGGATAATACCATTGTCAGTAAAAAAAGTCTTGTAGACCACCATACCTGTACTCCCCCCCTTTATCAGACCGGACAATTTTGATCCTGGTTTCAAACTAGGTGTGGACCATTTGATAGATCTTTTTGAAGGCATCATAAACATCACTCTTATGTTTCATAAGAATGGTCCAAGTACAACGAGAAAAGTCATCCACAAAAGAAACAAAATAGCGATGGCCAAATAGGGAGGTAGTAGGACTAGGTCCCCAAACATCAGAATGCATAATATGAAATAGGACAACAGATCTATTACCTTGATAAGGATAAGATGAGCGACAATGTTTAGCAAAAGTACATGGTTCACAATTAAATACATGAGTAGAAGAAAAAGATGTAAAAAAATGAGGTAACTGTTTCCTTATAACAACAAAAGATACGTGTCCCAAACACTGATGCCAAAGCATCACAGAGTCAATAGAGCTGGCATCACTACGACCACATGCATAGGACTGTGGTGTAGACAAAAAAGATAACTGCAGCTCAAGACGGTATAGGCCGCCCTTGTCACGTCCAATGCCAATAATCCTCTTCGTCCCCAAATCCTGAAAAAGGCAATGAAAAGGAAAAAATGTGATACAACAATTCAAGGTTTTAGTTAAAGTGCTCACAGACAATAGGTTCAAGGTAAGGTTAGGGACGTGAAGAACATAAGCAAGTGAAATGAAAGAGGTAAGAGGAATACTGCCTTTACCAGAGATAGAAAAGGTTTCATTAGCAACCTGGACCTTATTCTTACCAGAGCAAATGGAGTAGGAGTCATAGTAAAGTGCCGTACCAGTCATGTGGTCAGTGGCACCAGAGTCGATGACCCACGACGAAGCTGTGGAAGGTGCCAAGGTGGAGACATGCATAGCAGATGCTAAGGCATCCTGTGAGGTAGACGGGTTATCAAGCTGAGACATGAATCGGCAAAGCACTGCAATATCATCCCTAGAGAAGAAATTGGTATCTGTTTGTATGGGACCTCTAGTATCAATCCCTGTCATAGTAGCATGGGACTTAGCCCCACCTCTACGGCCACCACGTGTGCCAGTAGATCCCCCATGTGTACTAAGACGACCATGAAGGACCCAACCTCTCTCAAGTGTGGCCAGGTTTTCCACAATGATCACACTGCCGTCTATCCCTGTCATCTCCACGGGAGGGCCCTTGATCTCGGCCGCCTCCACACCAGTCTCTGTGAGTAGTAACCTCTCTTGGTTTCCTCACTCAAAAGGTAGCTACACACCTCATCAAGTGTAGGTAGGGGTGACCTGCCCAAAATTTGTATCCGGATCTACTCATATTCTGAATTCAACCCTCCTAGAAGCACCAGAACACGTTCTTTTTCAAGAGATCTATAAACCTTGGCTTCATCATTAGGATTGGTCAAATAAAGATCTCGATAATGGTTATACTCCTCCCAGAGTCCTACAACAGTATTATAGTAGTCAAAAATAGACTTAGTCCCTTGCTTCATGGAGAGTGCCTGCTCCAGAAGCTGGTAGACCTTCACAGAGTTACCTACCCTATCATAGGTCCTAGAGCCACTATCCCAAATATCCTTGGTAATTTCCTTCCTTATAAATCTCCTACCTATATCAGGTTTCATGGAGAAAAGAAGCCAAGTCATAACAGTAGAGTTACAGTTTCCCATTTCTGGTATCCGGGGTCTGCGACAGCGGGAGCCTTGATAGCCCCAGTAATATATCCTAGCTTCCCTCTACTCCACAGGGATAGCTTTATAGAATGTGACCAATCCAAGTAGTTGGTACTATCCAACTTCACAAGGAAAATTTGGGTGTTAGGATTGTCGAAGACAATCGAACAGGGGTTGGTACTACTCGACCCATCCGATGTAGCTTCCAAAGGTTCCGTGAGATCAGACATAATGTAAGGATTCCCTCAAAAAACACTCCAAGGGGAAATCCAAGGCAAGGGGGAACACCAGCCCCAAAGAAAAAAAAAAAAAAAAAACTTCTTCTCGGAACTCAACAAAAAAGTAAGCTAGTAAACCATAGAGACTTGATGCAAAACCAATATAAAACCATTTCAACCATGGAGCTTCATCCAACAACCACACACAAGCATTATAGGAGAGAGAACTTCTAGCAAACACAACCAATACATAATCTACCATCCATTTCAGACCATATATTCTGAAAAAAAAAAACAGAATCTGGCAGTACCTGGCAGCGGGTGGAAAATGGAGTAGTGCTCCAACAGCACCCACCGACAGGAAGCAAGGCTTGGGGGGTCAAATATAGACCCCTAGGCAATTCCTTTGAGCCAGTCCAATCTCCCAACGCAGCATGGATGAGAGAGAAAAAAGGGGTCGAACCAGCGAGGGGCGGTAATACTGTTTTGGTCTTCTTCTCTTCGTGTGAGCTCCAATCCGTGTGTGCTGCCTTCAAATCTCTCTCCAAGTGTCTTCAACTGGTTTTCACAGCTTCATTGAGCTTTCTTGTATACTCTTTTACATAGTATATCCTCTAATGGACCCTTCTTTCTTTTAGGGTTCCATAAGAGACTTAAAGAATGGAGCAAGAAAAAAAAGTCAACTCTCAAACCTTTGTACTGCTTTGATACCAAGTTAGAAATGAGGGATGTTAAGGTTAGAGATGAGGGAAGAAGATGGAAGAGAGGAAGGAAGAAGAAGGAGAGAAAATGAGAGAAAGAGAGACACGGTGGGAGCCAAAATCGTGAATGAGCTCTTGCTCATCTCACCCACATTAGATTTAAACATTGTTTAGGGAATTACATATTCCTCCCTAAGGGAGGTGAAAGGTAAATAAGAGAAATAAAGAAAATTACATATAGGGACCACTTAACAATAGACAGTTCCAAATGTGCCCCTAACACAAATATTCTAACAGGGTTGTAGCTCCAAGACAGTTGTGGCTGTCTAAAGTCAGGTGTTGCAGCACCCTCACTGTTGTAGCTGTGTAAAATTGGGGCTGTAGTTCTAGCCTTTGTTGTAGCAAGAGTTGAAGCAAGAGTGGGTGCTCCTAGATCATTGTAGCGATCAAAATCATAGTAGAGTATTGAGCATTATATGAAGTCTGATCAAGGCATTGCTCTATGGATGTAGGCATCATTGCCGAACCACGTAAGACTTGTCTTATGGCTTTGTGGATATTGTGGATGCTTGTCTTGCTACATTATCTATTGCAGGATGGTTTGTGTGTGGATATATGTGGGCCACAGGTGATGTATGGATGTGTGAATATTATGTGCATGTGCTTTAAGTAAGAGTGAAGCCAACGAGTGGTGGAAACGAGCGAGTTGGGATCATTTTTTAGTCATCAATGAATCGTCCCTCTCATTGACATCTTAAGACCAAAATTGCTTCTTCACAAGCTTGGTGATGGTTTTAGTATTATGTGTTACACAATCAAAGAGAAATCAAACCAGAATCTATGAAGAGAAAGAAGAAGAGGAGATTGAAGAGAGATGATGGAAAAGTTATTAAATCTAAGATAGACAAAGACTGTAGAGTTCTAGTGTGGGTTATACCTTTAGTTATAAACTCATAAATACAATTGTAATTTGAATAGGAAACTAAACATAATCTAAATAGGAAACTTACTCTTCTTCTCCCCCCTTTAGGGAGAAAAGAGGGGACTCCTTCCCTTGCCTCGCTCTCCCAGCAGCAGCAACAAGGCCATGTTATGTCTTCTTCAACCTATTCAACCACCGACAATGTCTCTGCCACGTCTTCATTGCAGCATCTCCTTGATGCGAGCATCCCTGCCACGGTTTCTTCGCCACTAGCAGTTCCACTACCTCAATAGTTCCCTACATCCATCTCTCTGACAGCACCACCCCTCCTCCGGCATCAAACGCGCTTCACTTAATTCGTTCACCCCCTCTTCTGTTCATCCCCTTCCCCTACGTCACCGTAGCCAGCCCTCCTCCTGCCTTGGCCTTGCTAGCCCCAGCTCCTCTGAGGTCCAATTACCCCTCCCATCTCCTTTCCAATGAACTATTGGTCCATTTGGAATTCCCGGGGTCTCAATCAATCCAAGATCTAATCCTGCATCAAAGCCTTCAGCTTTATTCTCTATTGTCTCCTCGCCCCTGAAGCTAATGCCATTCACATAGCTTCCTCCATTGCCCCTTTTTTGTCTCTTCTCTCTAACTATTGATATAGCCCTGATGGTATAACTTGGATTTTGTGGAACCCCTCCAGGGTCCAAATATCTGAAATATCTTTGTCTTCGCAATTCACCACCTCTCCATCTTAGGCTCCACTAGTGAAAGGCCCCTCTTCTTCTCCGCTACCTACGGTCTAAACTATGCTCCGATCAGGTCCCCCTATGGGATGACCCTAGGCTTCTCACCTCTCAAGTTGTTTCCCTCCCTTGGGGCTAGGGAGGAGATTTCAATGTGGTCAAATATGCCCATGAAAAGAAAAGGGGCTCTTCTATTGATGCCTTTTAACTCTTGCATTGAGGACTCCAGTTTAAATGACCTCAGATGGTCTGGCATCAAGTTCTCCTGGCATAACAAGATCGTTGGTGTCAATTGATTGCTTGTAAACTCAACAGATTCTCATCAATGAAGCCTAGCTTTCCTCTGTCCTCTCTTCCTATGCCACTTTCGAACCTCATAGAATTTTTTACCAGAGCCATATTTCCCTGTCCATCCATCCCTATGTCTCCTTTGGTCCTAAATCTTTCAAGTTCTTTGATATGTGGTCCCTCCATATTGGTTTCCTCCTTATTGTTAAGATGGCCTGGGAGAAAGTCGTCCACTCCTTTTTCTCCCCCCTCATTGCCTTTACCCATAAGCTAAAAAATGGAAATTAACCCTAAAGGACTGGAATTCCTCCACCTTTGGCATCATCTCTTCATATGTCTCCACTTGTAGGAATAATCTAGAAACCATTCAATTCTACCTTCAATCTAACATCTTCAATCACTCCCTTGCCTTTGAAGAGAAAGAAACCTCCCTTGAGCTTTCCTCCTTTCTGGCTCAAGAAGAAAGCTTCCTCAAGCAGAAATCCCACATCAAATGGTTAGACCTTGGAGATTCCAACTCTCCTTACTTATACAAATCCATGATAGCTAGGATTAATTCCAATTTCATTCCTTAGCTAATGGCCAATGATAGGTCCCTCCTTCTGGACCCTTCTGCCAATAAAGTTAAAGTTTTGTCCTACTTCTCTGATATCTTCTATCCCCATCCCTCCCCGTCCCTATGCCTTTAACCCCCTTCCTCAACAAATTTAATTCCTGGCCACATCATCCCCTCTGACCTCAAAATCCTTATCGTTTTTTGTGCCCATAAATCTAACTAGGCCCCTGGCCTTGACGGTTTTAGCATGGACTTCTTCTCCTCTTGTTGGATATCTTTGGTGTTGACCTCTCTATATCCATCAATAGCTTCTTTTCAATCCTTCCCAAATCCATAGCATTAATCACCTATTCCTTTGCCTCTTCCATGGCCGACTTCAGACCCATTTCCCTTTGCAACCTTCTATACAAATTTATAGCAAAGATCCTTGCCAATCGTCTCCAAATGAGAGAGCAACCCAATGCACGAGGTTCCCTCTACTACAAGGTCTGGGAGAGGCAAGTGTACGCAGTCTTACCCCTGTTTCACAGAAGAGGTTGTTTCCAAGTTTTAAACCTGTGACCAACATGTTGCAATAGTGCTTCGCTAATTGTCTCCATCTTGTTATTATTTCCGTTGTCAATGCCAACCGTCTACTTTCATTGCTGGTCAGAGTATCACTGCCAATATCATTCTTTGTCATGCAATTGTGTATGGGTTTGATAGGAAATCCCATTCCACCGCTACCCTTCTCAAAATTGACATTCACAAAGCATTTGATTCCATCGACTGGGATTTTATTTCCAGAGTCCTTATTAATCCCCCTTTTTTTTTCTATCAATTGGATTCACTTTTGTATTTCTTCTTTCAAATTGTCAGTCCTTGTTAATGGTTCCCCGGATGGTTATTTTTCCTTTGTGGGATTCATCAAGGATGCCCTCTATCCCCTTTCCTCTTCTGTCTTTCCCTAGAAGTCCTCTCCAAATCCATCAAATCCCACATTGACAATCTCCTCATCTCTCTCATTCCTAAGTGTAAATCCTTCAAGCTTACTTATCTCACTTTGTTGATGATCTTATGATTTTCTCCAAAGTTGATCAAGTCTCCATTGAAACCATTATGTCCTCCCTCCATCTCTTCAAATCTCTCTCTGGTCTCTGCATCAATCTCCTCATATCCCGTCTCTTCCTTTTTGGGTTTCTGATTCTTCCAAAGCTCGTTTGCTTGAGTTTACAGGATTCCAGCTTGACCTTGGCCTTCCCTTCATCCCCTCTAGGCTGACGGCCCATCACTATCCCCTATGCAGAGCCAAATCCGAAAACATGTTGGACTGCTAGGAGAAGCCCCCTAGGCCTTCAAAGAGAATGGATATGGATTGACTTGACTTTCACCGGTAGATCTATTTGTGATACCTCTAGGAAGCTCGCCTTTGGTGCTGCCATTAATCATATTTGGATGCAACATAATCTCCGTAGATGGACTTCCAACTCTAAATCTTTCGATAAGATTTGAAATGTCATCTACTTTGACGTTTCCTCCAAACTTGGTAGGATTACCCATGGTTTGGTTATTGGTTCCCCAAGGAACAGGCTTATTGTTGTCTCCTGGGGTATACCTTTGTCTATTTTGATTCCCCCTCTGCCCTCAAGGGCAGTTTGTCTCCCTTAGGGGCTTTGTATGCCCCCCCCCCTTTTCCTTTGGTAATACATTATTTGTTCAACCAAAAAAATATCAATCAAAGGCATAAAGCAATCAAGGAAACCATAATAGGGACACTCCCCTATCGTGATACATATCTTGACACTCCACCTCAAGCTAGATTATACATGTCAAAAGCTCCAGCTTGTAACAACAACAATAGACAATAAAGGAAGCACAAATCTTGAATGGCAGTTATTGACGTCAATGAGCTTGGAGAGAACTTCAATCAACCATCATAAATTCAGTAGCAATATCAGCTCAAGTACATCAATCATCAACAGCATCAGTAGATAAAAAAAATATCATGTAGAACCATAAGCAACGAAGAAAATAGGCAGCAGAGCAATCCAAAATATCATAGCAGCAACAGCAGCATCATGGCTCTTCCCAAGGAAGGCAGGTAGTAGTTAAGGAAGTAGTAGGTAGTATAGGTTACTGCAAACCAAGGTACTGTTACTGGGGACCAATTAACAGCATCAGGTTGTTGAGGACCAAGTAAGTTGCACTGTTGCTGAATATAACCATTTGTAAATTTAGAAAACTTGCTTTCTTCTTCTTCACGATAAATAGAATACCAAGGAGGAAATTCAATCCAGCCGCCTAACCAAGGTTCCAAACCTCACAAAAATTTGGGAATAGGATCACCTCCCCAGCCGTGTTGAATCAAAGTGACCAATCTTCAAACGGAGGAGCTGAAAAACTTGAACTACACTGCTGCATTCAAACCTGGTGCAAGTTGTAGAACCAGATTTGGTTTCAAGTCAATATCTCACAAGAAGTGTTCCGGGAAGGGATACTCCAGGGCTTGGGCTGCCTATAGGTAGGAAATCCTCGACTAGAGTTTCAGTTCAAGCAGATCAGTCAAGAGGGAGATCTATCAACCTCACTAGCTGCCACTATTGCCAGAAACAGAGTATTTCCAAGTACAGGGAAGAACCAAGAACAAACCCTAGTAGAATGGGGTGAAAGCGCTGCAACAGCACTAAACGATACCATAAACGACACCAGATAACAACCCCCCCTTTTTCTTAAACTATAAAAAGAAGAAATCGGAAAGAAAAAAAAAAAACTCTTTTTTTTGTTATTTTTATGGTTCTGATACCATGTTACAAAATCAAAGAGAAATAAGAAGAGGAGATTGAGAGAGATGATGAAAAGTTGCGGAACCCACAATAGACTTAAATTGTAGAGTTCTATTGTGGGTTGTGCCTTTATTTATAAACTCTTAAATACTATTGTAATCTGAATAGGAAACTAAACTTAGTCTAAACAGGAAACTTAGGCTAGGAAACTGACAACTAACTCCCCCTAACTCCTACTAGCAATTAAAGACAAAGCAATGAAGGAACCATGATAGGGACACTCCCCTATCGTGGGACATATCTTAACACATGTTATGCCTTCTCTGTTGGGACATTTAAAGAGTTGAAAAATATATGATTACCCTCAAATGTACAAGTGCATTGGTTATTCTTGCCTCCAAGCATCACATTATTATTGTAAAAGCAAGCCTGCCAAGGAGAACGTCTATCAACTGTATAGGCATAACGTCATACTAGACTTCTTCGTTGAAGGAAGCCAAAAAACGCTTTTGGTTGACTTCTAAAGTGATTCCATTTAGGAGAGAAACCATGTAAGGTTGTGGGTGTTTTACTTTTCGAAGATTTTCTCTTGAGACAAAGATATATGAAATTACGTTCACGCAACTACCATTGTCCACAAACACTTATGCTCCCCTGGGTCTACTGACCATTCTATTGTAGAAGATGTAATGTCGCATCCCGTCTTCTCCCTGTGATTGAGCATCCAGAATACGATTGACAATGTTAACTTCATAATATCATCATCATCCTTAGTGGCTGGCAGTTCTTCAATATCATCATCTTGGAGGAGCCCATCATTAATCTCTCTGTCTTTATTAGATTCAAGGACAACAACGATAAAATTTTTACTCTCTGCTTTCTGAGGATAGAATTTTGCAAAGTTTCCATACTTCTTGTAGTAATAGCACTTCGTTTTGCTGTTGGCATGCATAGGAGCTTTCCCTTTATCAACTGTTGTGGAAGTGTTGCTTTGCCTACCCATATATTGGGGTGGCCAAGTAACATCCAGTGGTCTCCTGTACTCTCCTGCTTGATTTCCATAAGGTTTAATGGGAATCTTTAGTAGGTCCTCTATTTCTGTAGAAACCTCATTTTGTGACCCCTTGGAAAGCGTGCATGGTGGCGATTAAGTCCCTATGGGCGTGGGTGTGTTTCTCTAGAGTAGCTTAGTTTCACTGATGCCTCTTGGTTCATTTCGAAACATTCTTGGACAATATGGCATCAATGTCCAAAAATGCTGTTGGCATGGTTTCAGCGGGTTGGACCAATTGGACGGCTCATTGACATTTTGAGCTTTAAATTGATTATGTTTTACGTAGAATACGCCAAGCAAATTGGTTTGGACCCTTAACAGTTTGGGTGTGGCTGAATTGGAAGTGACAGGGCATTCCAACGAGGAGTCCACATGCAATATATAAACATTGACCTTCACTGATGCCCGTTGACCATAGACCAATCAATATTGACTTTTCCCAATGACCATTGACCAGAGGCTACTCACAGTCAACTTCGGTAGTATTTCACCCCAGATAGGACTCTTATTGACTTCCCTACTTGTTCTAGATGTTTCTTATGGACTTGGGGAAATGTTCAAACACGTCCTTGGGGTCCTTGGCAAGTTGATTTGGGCAAGGAAACCTTGCCTGTCCCAAATTCCTTCTCTCTTTGAGTTTTAGAGGGAGTTTTCACCCGTATTTGGCCATTGATGCCGTAATGGCCATATCTCACTCAAAATCCAATGAGGC
The DNA here is from genome assembly GCF_013358625.1 of Macadamia integrifolia. NCBI lineage: Eukaryota > Viridiplantae > Streptophyta > Magnoliopsida > Proteales > Proteaceae > Macadamia > Macadamia integrifolia. The sequence goes on along the minus strand of NC_056559.1, from coordinate 15,912,083 downwards.
TTGTTTCTGCTTGACCCATAGAGGCTCTAGGAGAGTCTTAATATATAAAAGATGGTCTTTCCCACATTGAGGGGGATCCCGAGCTTCAGTTATTGACAAGGGAGGAAAGTTCGATCGAAGTAAAAGGATAGGAAAGCCACACATCCAAAGTCGCACGACTCGCACTACAATGGCAACTCAAACTATTCAATTCATTCCATATCTGGAAAAATCGATGGATATATCCTAGCATATAAAGAAATAAAAAACACTCCTAAATAGAATGTAACTGACACTAAGTTGAACTCAAACTCTATCTCATTTCTTAAAATAGAAGTTTACAAAATTATCCCAATAGAGATATAAGTCCCTACCAACCCTTGTTGATCCAAAAACCCGGGGTTGGTTGGTTTCCATTTGGTCTGGATTTCTTGATCCGGTCATGCCAGTCTAACCATGATAGGACTATTGCATCAGGTAGTATGCTCAAGAAAATTGCTGGTAATCTGTTAACAGGGGAGATGTTCCTAATAATGGAATGGTTGAGTAAGAGTCACGTAGCTTTACCCTAATTAGGCTAGGAAGAGGGTAAGATGAGGTTACATGAGGTTACTTGTTGATTTTCAAACTCACATAAGGAATAAAGACTTGGCCTTTTCATTGGTCAGCGAAGTTCCTTTGAGCTGTTTCCTTGGGAAGTCTGTGCGAGAGAAATGCAGCATAGTTTAGATTTATATATGTATTGTCAAGTAGAGCCCTTTGAAAACCTTTTACTAATTTTCATGGACATGAAGCAAAGGCAAAACAGGAAAATGATGTACCTAATTGAGGTGTCTAGGAGTTGGATCTGGTTGACTGTGGGATCTTAGGATATGTGGATGCAACTGTATGGACCAGCCAAATTGGCACAATAATACTGTTGAATGTTGATATTTCTCAACATCCTTGGTAATCAACCCAATCATTTACATCCATATCTAGATTTTCCTTCAAATGTTTGGTGCAAGGTTTTCCTTGCTTCCCATTGAATGTCTAGCTTTATGTACTTTTTTGCAAGTATCTATTCCTAGTCTTTACTCTCTTCATATGTGCCACTTCAGTTGTTTCTACTCTACTCAACTTTGGGAGGATGTTTGGACGGGCCCACGAGGAGAACTGTAAACAGATTGAGCTTGACAAGAAGAGAGTACAAAAGGAAGCAGAAAACGAGAAGATGAAAATTAGTGGTTCAAAAAAAGGAACCAGAAAGTTTGTGGATTGAACTTGAAATTAAAGGAAGAGAACACAGAAGGAAGCAGAAAATAAGATGGAAACTGCTGGTGCCAAAAGGAACCAGAAAGCTTGTTATTAACTCCGATTGAGAGTGGCAACATCAAATGAAGTCAATTGATCAACTTGAGCAAATTCCCTTCTTGGTGTGAAAAATTGTACACTGTCCATCATAATAACTAAAACACTCCATATGACAATAATGCATAGGCTCTTGTTGATAATAAAAAGGGAATGAGTATCTAATGACTAGGCATAAGGGATGAATGGGATGAGATATTTATGATTATCCTCAAAATCCATGAAGGCTGAACCTATATTTTAGAAGGTAATCTTTCTTATCACAACCCCCCCCCCAACCCCCACACCCACCAAAAAAAAAAAAAAACGGAAAAGAAGAAGAAGAGAATAAAAAAAGATGTTCTTCTGTTCTTTTGCTCCACGCCATTATCTAAATCTGGTTGTCTTTTGGAATCTAGAAGGGGGAATTGGTACAGTCCTTTTCAGATTTAGATAGGCGAGTTGTATAATATTCATGTTCAATCATTTGTAAAAATGTATCTGAATTTTTATTTTTTTTTCTGTCCCCCTTTTTGGCTGATTCATATTTTTCCTCTATTCTTTTTGCAATCAGACCTTTTGTCTGTATAAGAATTATAGTGATCTAAATGTCATGTTGACATCTGATGCAATTGTTCCAAAAGCAATCCTAACCTTCCTTTCTCGGGGTTTACATTTTGGGCTACAAGATATGAAAACAAAAGTTGATTCAAGGTTTGCTTTTCCCTCTCAGTGCCCCCTACATTTTTTTGGTTAGTTGTACTGTTAGGTTGTGATGGTTTGTGATTTTAAATGGCCTCGTAACTTGGCAGGGTATTCCATGTTTGTGAAGTGTGGGCAGCATATCCCCTCTCCCCTTTGGATTCTGCTCCTCTCCAAGTCTAAGTTACCCAATTCTTGCCCAATGCTTTCTGTGCGCATGACACAAGTATATTTCAGAATCCAATTGTTGTCGGGTAGAGAGTCATTTGAGGGATTAAAATGTTTTTGAATTCTAAAAAAAATTTCCACAATCGTTGGATTTTGATATGTCATGTGCATAGAGAGAATTGGGCGATTAACAATTAGAGAGGAGCTAGATCCTGCCCCACAACCCCCGACCCTAAAGAAAAAAAAAAAAAAAAACAACTTACATATGTGTTTTCTCAGCTCTTTTTGTCAAGCACTCATTAGGAAAAGAAAATGAGAATATTTTTAAATTCTTTTAGGCTTGAAAATAAATCTCTCTAACTTTCCCGTATGACTTTCTCGAATGTCTTCTAGTGGTTGTAGATATGAGCCCTTGCAGATTCCTTTTGTTTTTTACAACAAAAAGAACACTTGATTTTTTTTTCCCCTTGGGAAGATGGATAGATTTGAGTCACACACAGAAATCTTCATCAAAAGTAATGCCCTCTACTATTTAGTCTTAGGTGTGGAAACAAGTGTTGGCACAGATTAATAAACGATTTATTATGAATTGTTATAAAAGGATTCCAAAGTATCAGCTTATGCAGTCAATTGAAGATGTTTTTGCCCTTCTACCAAATAGGACTAAACTATGAGCAGGGAAAGATTAACGATCTAAGTTTTTCTATTACAATAATCCCAGAAAAGCATTCAAAAGTGGAGAGGATATGAATGAGTTGAAAGATCTCCCAGGGCCATGGCTTCCCATCTTTTTTAAACAACCAATCCTTGATCTCTTGTGAATCTGTCCAGATCTCTAAGAATCCTCGCCATCCCAGTGATAATGCTCTGTCAATCATTTGCTTGATCCCCTTGCTCCTGCTTCTTGAGGGCTTCCTGTATAACCATGGTTAACAGTGGCCATTTTGAAAGGAGTCTGGATCCTCTATGGCGAGCTATAGAGGCCGTTGAAGGTCCCAACCGTTGGATGAACCATGGCATGTCTTGGAGTGTATGCGGGCTCATCCGATGGCTGGGACCCTCACCGCCCTCTACAGCCGCTAGAGGATTTTTTCACTTTTGAAAGAGTTATTAGAAATAAGAAGTGCACCCAATCCTACATCATTGGTGGAGGGGTCAAAGCTTCTGTCAGTAATGAGTATAGACTTGTCATTGGATGGTAGGTTGAGATAGAAGGCAAGGTGGTGGGGGGTCACTACGAGGGTTGTGGTTGTCTAATACCTGGTTCGGGTTATGTTGGTTTAGCTTCAGTTCTGCTTCCCAGTGCTAGATGCTGGACAGCAATAAAGTAGGATTGAGTTTAGTGTTTCTCAATAGGTTGGAGTTACGACCATACTAAATGAAGCACACGGTGATTGAGCATATGGAAACCATGCATTTGAGGTCCTGAATATGAAGAGTATTAAGGGTAATAAAAATTCATATTTAGATCCTCTTTAATTTTTAATTGTACAATTCTTGTGTAATTTTTTTTGTGCACGTGATATTTGTACATTTTTAAAATGCAATAATTATGAAAATTTAATAATAAAATAGATTTGAATTCTAATAAAAAGGGAATGAATATCTAATGACTTGGCATAAGGGATGGATGGAATGCGATATTTATGATTAGCCCCAAAATACATGAAGACTCAACCTATATTTTAGAAGGTAATCTTTCTCATCACATCACCCCACCTCCTCCAAAAAAAAAAAAAAAAGGAAACAAAAGATGTTCTTCTGGTCTTTTGCTCCACGCCATTATCTAATTCCATTTTTGTCTTTTGGAATCTAGAAGGGGGAATTGGCACAATCCTTTCAGATTTCAATGGGCTGAGTTGAAAAATATTCATGTTCAATCATTTGTAAAAATGTATCTAAGAAATTTTTTCCCTCTCCGTTTTGGCTGATTCATAAAAAAAATATATATATATATATATATATATATATTTTTTTTCCTCTTTCGTTTTGCAATTAAACTTTTTTGTCTGTATAAGAATTATAGTGACGTAAATGTCATGTTGACATCTGATGTAATTGTTTCAAAAGCAATCTTTTCCTTCAAAAGGATTTACATTTTGGGTAGCAAGATATTAAAGCACATGTTGATTCAAGGTTTTGTTTTCCGCTCAGTCCCCCCACATTTTTTTGGTTAGTTGATGTGAGGTTGTGATGGTTTATGATTTTAAATGGCCTCGTAACTTGACAGGGGTATTCCATGTTTGTGAAGTGTGGGCAGCATATCCCCCTTTCTTCTTAGGATTATGCTCATCTCCAATTCGTAATCGCCTAATTTTTGTTCAATTCTCTTTGTTCGCACAACACATGCACATTCCGAAATCCAACTGTTGCCATGTAGAGAGGTGATTGATTCCACACGCTTGACCCAATGTGGCGGGTCAACCCAGCAGGGTTTTCGGGTTGACTTGGTGAATCGGTGAGTTAAATTGGTTTGACTCGACTGAGTCAAACCTAACCCTGTTTGACCTTTGGCCCGAATACCTGACCTGTTGATCGGCCCGAAAACACAATCTGACAATCTGATTTATTGACCTGATTTTTACTCGAAAACCCAAACGGCTGACCCCAAATGGGTGAACTGGGTTGAACCAAATCAAATCGGACTGGCCGGTTCACCAGAAACAAACCAACCCGATAATGATTTCATTGCATTTTCAAACAGCGCATGAGGGCACGTGGAGTGGTATTTTTTACCCCCCCTTTTTTTTCTTTTTTTTGTGTTGGGTCAAGTTTTTTATGCTCTTCAATTCGATATATAATATGCCTACTTTTGGTTAAAATGTTTTCTCGATTTTGGGAAAAATTGTATGTATAGGTACTTCTGTAATTTTTTAGTATTTCCTTAAAGAAAGAGGAATCAAAAGGACAACCTATCATGTAACAGTTGCATATTAGCAATAGAAATTTATGGGTTGTTGTTGACCTATACATTTTATCTGCACATGTTTCATGGTTTACATTTAACTTAAGAAACAATCCCACATTTTGTTTGCCGGAATATGATTGTAGACTATTGCAGTGATATTGGATGGAACCCACAAAAGTGGTAAAATCCAGCCTTATTGTAAAAGTAACAAACCAAATGTTTTCTTGTTTGAAAAGACAAAGAAAAATGGTTGGCAAGAAAGTTGATAATGTTCGCCCAAAGGCGACACTGTCAAAAATCAATAAATGTTAATACAAGTGTAATAAGAAAGGAAATTCTCAACCTAGAGGGTACTATCCATCCAAAGATTGTGATGTTTTTCGAAGGTTGGAGACCTCTCGCAGTAATGGCAGAACCTTGAGTGAACCAGTGCATTTCAAACCCAAAGGTCAGGGATGTAGTTGAGGTTGACACTCTTTAAGTAATTAATAATTGAGTATTGTAATGTTAAACTTTATCAAATATGACATGCTTGCTCTTTTACATATATTCTTTATATGTTGAATGGAACATATTTTTTTATTGAAATATTCAATAGGATGTCTTCCAACTTTGGTGTGCTTGACATTCATAGGCTTATTGGTGATAATTTCAAAAGGTGATTGGAGGACTTAGAGGTCTACATGTGTCTTAAGAACCTAGACCTGTGTATTAAGATTACCAAACCTATAGAATCTACTGAGACTAGTACCCGACTCAGATAGGGGATTATGAGAAGTGAGTTACTGCAAGCAGGAAGTCCTTGGCGGTTATAAAGAGTGCATTGCCTAAGTCTATCAAATATGGTGTGGAAAGAAAGGATACTACTTTTGAATATCTGAGTGCTATAAAGGTAAAAGTTGACAGCTCTAAGAAGTCACAAGTTGGTGATCCCATGAGCAAGTTGACTAGAACTACTTTTGATGGAGTAGGGAGTGCTAGGGAGCACATACTAGGATTGGTTTGCTAGGAGAACAAGATCAGGGGCACAAGCATCTAATGACTTCATAGTCACCATTGCACTGAACTCTCTACCTGACAGCTATAAGACCCTTCAGACCACTTATAATATCCTTAAGGATAAGGGGGGTCTTGATGAATTGATCAATGTAGTAACCTAGGAAGAGGGAAGGATTAACAAGAACAAAGTGGAAAGTGCTTCTAGTGCAAGGTCAAGGGGCACATGAACAAAGTAAGACTTCATCTTCACTAGGGCCCAGCAAATGAAGCAAGAAGTTCTCCAATAATGAAAAGTACACTCCATTCAAGGGAGGTAAGAACAAGAAAGGAAAGCAAAGCTTCAAAGAAACTAGAAGACATAAGAGCATGAGTGGCATAGAGTGCTTCTGGTGCAAGGTTAAGGGGCACATGAACAAAGATTGTTTCAAGAGGAAGACCTATCTCAAGAAGAAAAATGATGATGGGATTCCTAAATAAAAGGGTGCCAAGCAAGGATGAGGTGACATTGTTTGTGGAAATGGAGCTAAAGTTGAAGTGGAAGCCATAGGAACAATTAGATTTTTTTTTTTATTCTAACTTATTTATTGATTTGAAGAATGTTGTTTATTTTCCCTCTATGGGAAGGAATTTGAAATATGTTTCTAGACTTTGTTCCTAAAGTTACTTTGTTATTTTTAATCAAGCTGGCTTCTCTTTGTTATGTGATTCAATATCTATTGGTAGTAGTTGTCTTATTGATGGTCTTTGGAGATTGAGTTATAATTCTCTATGGGTTCTAAATATGGGACTGAAACGTTCTCTAATTTATGAGAAGTCTTCAGTTTTGTGGCATAGACGGTTGGGTCACATTTCTAGAAAGAGGATGGAAAGGTTGGTGAAGAAAAGGATCTTGGATGATATTGATTTTTCAAGACATGGGAACCTATGTAGATTTTATAAAGGGAAAAATGACTATTTCTAGGAAGAAGGATGTTACTCATAGTATTGAAGTATTGGACCTTATTCACATTGACATCTATGGGCCTTTTCCTATGCCTACGCTAAGTGGCCAACATTATTTCATAACTTTTATAGCCAATGGGTCAAAATATGGGTCTGTTTTCCTTATCAGTGAAAATCTAGTGCTCTAGATGTTTTCAAGATTTTCAGAACTGAAGTGAAACTTTTTCACTCCAAGAAGATCAAAGTGGTCAAATCCGATAGGAGTAGAGAATGTTATTGAAGAAGTGGTGACTTTGACAGTTACTTGGATCATTTGCTAAGTTTTTGCAATAGCACTTGTAGACACGTGCGTTAGACACTTGCGAGTGTGGGGGTGTTAGGTAGAAGCCAAACTATTCAATCCTTAAGGAAAAGTTTTTTTTACTCCAGGACTGTAAGTTACCATTTTTGTGATATCCTAAGAGGTCAAAGGGGTATAGATTCTATTGTTCAGGTCCATGGTATAGAATTGTAGAGACCACTCATGCTAGATTCATTGAGTGTTATGGAAAATCAAGTGTACCTCATTTTTTTTTTTTGGAGGAGAAATTTGTTATTTCCGAGGAAGTGCTTAATGTGGCCAGAAATTTATAGCTAGACCTTGATCCCATCTTGTCTCAGGGTGTCATTACTCCGATAGAGATTGGTTTGCCAACTGAGATAGATGTTACAATTGTAGATCCATAATTACCCACTGACACTATTGATGTTGCCAATCTTTAGCCAAAGCCTATAAGGAAGTCCACCAAAGTGCATAAGTCTACCTTACACTCTGATTATGTTTCTTATTTGAATAAATGTGAGTTTGATATTGGACCGTAAGAAGATTCTATCACCTTTTTGCAAACTCTAAATCATAAGTATTCAGATAAGTGGGTGGAAGCTATGAAGGAAGAACCATTGTCCATTAGCAATAATGGAGTATGGGAATTGGTGCAAATTCTAGAGGATTGCAAGGCTATTGCGTCCAAGTGGTTTTTAAGACCAAAACTAATTCTCAAGGAAGAGTAAAACGCTACAAAGCTAGACTTATGGCAAAAGGTTTTACTCAAAGAGAGGGAATAGGCTACAAGAAGACCTTCTTACATGTTTCTTTAAAGAGCTCATTTAGAATTATTATGGCTATTGTTGCTCATTTTGACTTCGAGTTACATCAAATGGATGTGAAGACAGCCTTTCTAAATGGTTGATTGAGTAGGTTTACATGAGGTAGTCAAAGGATTTTGAAGAAAAGGGTAAATAAGACTTTATTTGCCAGTTAAAAAAGTCTTTTTATGGACTGAAGTAAGCCTCAAGATCAGTACTTGAAATTTGATCAAATTGTCACCTTGTTTGGTTTTGTAGAGAATCCAATAGAACAATGCATATATCTGAAGATCAGTAGGAGCAATTTTATCTTTTTTGTGCTTTACGTGGATGATATTTTGTTGGCTAGCAATAACAAAACCTTATTACTAGAGATCAAGGGTTTTCTGTCTAAAAACTTTGAAATGAAAGATATGGGTCAGACTAATTATGTGCTTAGGATTGAGATTAGTCGCGATAGGCAGCACGGGCTTCTTTGGCTATCACAGAGGGTATATCTTGATAGAATTATAAGGAGATTCAGCAAATCTAAGTGTTCAAGTGGTGAAACGTCTATAAGCAAAGGGGATAAGTTGAACAAACAACAATGTCCAAAGAATGATGTTGAGAGGAGTTCAATGAATGACAAGCCTTATGCTTCAGCGGTTAGAAGCCACATGTATGCACAGGTTCGCTCTCATTCTAATATTGCTTTTACAATTAGTGTCCTTGGAAGGTTTCAATTAGATGTTGGTTTGGCACATTAGACTACAACTAAGAAGGTCATGCATTATTTTTATCAGACAAAGGACTTCAAACTAGTGTTCAATAAGTCTAAAGGTTTGAAGTGGTGGGATATTCTGATTCCGACTTCAGTGGATGTACTGATAACAGAAAGTCTACCCCTAGATATATTTCTTTTTGATGGGTGAGGGATCCATTTCATGAAAGAGAGCCAAAGAAACTATTATAGCTTCTTCCATTATGCAAACTGAGTTTATGGCACTCCATGAAGCTACTAAGCAGGTAGTGTGGCTGAGAAATTTCATCTCTAAGTTGAAGGTTGTTGACTCTATCTCTAGGCCTATGCAATTGTGGTGTGACAATATCTCAAATCAAGTATCTTCTTGTCCGTGAAAAGGTTAACAGTAATTAGAAGACTATTGTTGAGCATATTACAACTGAAGAGATGGTTGTTGATCCTTTAACCAAGGCTCTCCCAGTGGGAGTTTTCAAGACTCATGTTTCAAGCATGGGAGGTATAGAGTCTTTTAATATGCTTGTTTAATAGGAGTTTTCTTTTCCCCTTTGATTTTATTAGAAGCATTGTTTTTGCCTGACTATACATTGTGAGCACTGTTTGTTAAGCATATTTCTTTTATTATAGTATTCACTTCCATTTTCTTATATTGTTAATGTGATTACTATAATTTAGTTATGGCATGTCACGGTTAATGGCGGTTTTTAGCCAAGTTTCATGATTTATAACGGTATTTAGCATAAATCCATGGAAGTGGTGGTTAGCTACATGCGGTATGTCAAAGTGAGATATTAACTTAAGGATATGGTGATTTCCCTAAGTATTAATTAATATCAAAGTTCTCTATCTATGAGGTTTTCAAGGTAGGCCGATCTTTAGATCAGGAAATGGACCTACAAGGAAATTGGTATTTCATGTGATCACAATTATGATATCAATTTCTTGTACATATTCCAGGCGATTTAGATTATGACTTTCTATTATTCGTGATAATGGATAGTTGTATGCCATATGATGATGTGTATTCTCTATCGCTGTTCAATATTAGAAATTATTAATTGAATCAAAGTCATTTTTGGGATTTTGGGCCAAAGTTAATAGAAAGATATCAGTATTTATATAGCTCAAGTGGGAGATTGTGAGTTCTTTTTATATGGGCTTAACCGATAGTGATTGACCTATTGGGCTCAGACTATTTTAGGCACACTCTAATTGGAAGTTACCTAACCCATTCCATTGTGGGAGTGGATTAGGGATTTAGGGATTCTATTATAAATAAAATGCCAGCCAATGCTCTCTGCAATCGTTAATTACCACAATTATATTGTTTTGGGAGCACTACTTCTCTCACAAGAGATAGTGCATACAAGAGAGAATACCAGGGGTAAAAGGCTACAGAAAATCGTTAGTAAATGGATTCCACCATATAGTTCTTTATCACCATTCGCAAGGAATTCTTCGTTCTTGGTTTAGGTATTCCAATCATGCTCAATTGGTATGTTATCTGTCCCATTTAATTCATATTTGTATTGTGTTCATTGTGGGTTATGCATTAGAGTTCTATGGGTTAGAACTCCGAAACAATCACATGATTGTCGTAGATGAACTAAATCTTGAATTGCAATAGTTGAAAGAGGATGTCCACAGTTTAAAGATTAGAGTGAAGAGGTTGTAGAAGTGTGTTGGAACAATATTGTATTAGCTTTGATATAAGTTGTCTTTGCATTATTGATTGTAAGAGGTTTTTAAAAGTTTAAGCAGTTGATGACCTATCATTATCTATTTTTGTTCATCTTGTTTCTCAAGATTTATATTAGAATTAAATTTTGACATTGATTCATCAAGACTTAAATCTTGGGAAAGAATTTGTCCAATTATTCTGATTGAAGGATTCTCCCTTATGTAAAGAATTTTTTTTCTAAAATAAAGATTTTTTTTTCATGAATCCATAATTTTTATTGGCTTATGAAGTTCCTCATTATCTTTAGTGAACTCACTTATGAATCATTCTATTGGGATTGTTTAATCTTTTGGATTAATCAACCTTAGTTGGATTGCAGTATTAAAACTCCGAGGTTCATATAACTCGACGAAACCTTTTTCTAAAGATTTATGTCTAATTGATGTTTGTGTTGTTTTAATTAGCTGATGAATTGTTTTCTAATGAACTGCAATATCAAAGAATTAGACTGTAGATTTAATTTGTTATTATAATTTTGAATCTACCAACTTGGTTTGGGATCATCAATTGAAATAAAGTAATTTAGCCTAATGTTAAATCAAACTACATTATTTACTAAATTGGATTCTATCCCACCAATCAGTGCTCTAACTAGGTCTTTCCTAAAGCTCTTGCCTAACGCTACATCTAATATTGGACTATCAATGCTTTACCTAAACAAAGTAGTCAATGTAACATGAACCAACCCAAAATGAGTATATCGAACTTCGGGATATTTTCTCATCCATTAATTGATTTTATTTTTGTCAAATAAAATCAACTCTACAGTCCCATCTTTGAAAACTTTAACAATTCAATTGCCACTAGATTGTTCAAAGATTCAAACTGAAAAAGGGTTAAATATGGAGATTTTATAAATTTCTTTATTTTTTTTTCTATAGTATTTGTAACTGATTTTCAATAAAGAGAAACTTCTCTCCCATTATTCCCTTTATTGATTATAAAAATTTTCACGAAACATGAAGATTTTCTCATCTTCACTATCATTTGAATTTTTGACTTCATATTCCATTTCATAAAGAATCTTATCTGCATTAAAGATTTCTTCTCCAAATAAGATTCTTAATTCTAGACAGATACAAAAAGACAAAAATTGTGGAAACCTTTTCCTTTAACATTGCCATCAGGAGAAACTAACACTTTCAAAGGAAAGATTTGCCAAGAGAAACAAAATCTAGGTCTTTCAATTACATCACAAAGAATCTCTTCTATCACCATCACCACATGGCAACCACCACCACCACCCTCTCCCAAAAGTAATATAGAAAATGTTTTCTTAAAAATTGAACTACCAAATGGATTTCTTATTCTTGAAATATTTCAGATTAATTAGTGCAACCAAAACAATTTCACTAAAAATCTCATTATTGACTATTTCATTAATTCAATTCTAAAATAAAATAGAAATTATACCAAATTTAACCTTATTATTATTTTTAATGAAAGCCTTAGTTGTTGACACTACCTCTATCACTACTTACTTTCATTTTTTTTTTCTTCTAGAGATATCACAAGTCATAACACTAAAGGCTCACCTCTTAACCTCCAATTCTGTTAAAATGAAGTTTTCAAGCCCACCAAAAAAAAAAAAAAAAATTGAAGCTTTCGAGGTTTAGTGGATACATCCACTCCCTTCTGCCTTGTAAATTTATTTTCCCTACTGAATGGGTTTCCCCAGTTAGTTCTCTTTAAATAATGATTTTCTTTTTCCCAAAAAAAAAAAAATTTTTCCAATTATTTAAATTTCAAACACGTGGTGAGTTAAATGGCACTGGATCTTGCCATTTGACATTGTCACATGCCTTAGCTCTACTTGGTCTCCCTCTTGGCGTGTAGCTTCCTTCCACTTTTGGTAAGCAATGGTTTAGTCAATTTTTGTCAAGATCTTTTTTTTTTACAAAAATTTGAAGGCGTCTTATTTTTTTCTTTAATTATTTTTATGAACCAATTTTTTTTCGTCCAATTTTCTCCAAATCAATATGCTAACCGATACCTCAAAACCATGTTTCCTAATCAAGAGGCTCGAACTTGAGACTCCTAGCGAGCATGTGATTTGCGCACCATAGCTACACCGATTGCACTAGGCAGTTTTTTTTTCTTTTGGACAATATAAAAAAAAAAAGGGGGTTTAAGGGTTTACAATAGAGGCATCGGTCAAACTACCATTTGCCATATTCTTTAGGTTGGAATGGGCAGCGGTTCTATTACCATTTGCCAATGTTGGTTCTGCAGTGGAAGCAAAGGAAACATGTTCAGAAGTGGGTACTAGCCTACACTTTACATCAGTTAAGACTTTATACATTTTCAAAAAAGTGGGAGCCATACTTAAAGGCCATAGAAAATTTCCTAGATCAAAAGTGAGCTGCTGAAGTATCTCTAACTCAGTCCATATTTCTATGAGATTTACTCCTTGACCTATGGCATATTCTGCTCCAAACAAAAGGGTCATGGCACTTCCTTCAGTAGGGTTTCCTGTCATTAATAATCTGTAATTAGTAACTTTTTATCATAACCATTTAGTAAGCCTACAACCATCCCACTAAACCATGTTTCGGCTTATGTATAACCACGCAAATAAAAATATGGTTAGGATGATTATAGGCTAGATTGTGAATGTTTGGGGTGATGCATTTTTCGAGTCAGATTCGGCTGCGTGGAACTCACGACTCAAGTTATGAACCCAATTACGAGCTGGATTCAGAATATCATGGGGGTTGGGTTTAACCTTCTTAAATATTATATTGTTCCTATGGTTCCAAATAAAATAGCAAACTATAATAAAGCTCTAAAATAAGTGTTCCCGATCATGTCTGGTCCAGTTGTCAAACTTATAGAAATACATGATAATATCCTAAAAAGTAGGAGCTTGGAGAACCATGGTATTTAGTCCTAATGGGCATACTGCCCAGATGCGTTTAGAAAATTCGCATGATAGGAAAAAATGCCACATTTTTCTTGATTCAAGTTACAAAGGACACAACGATCGTCCAAAGGTATCTATTTTCCTAGCTTATCCCTTGTTGGAAGTCCATTGAGGGCAACTCGCTAGAAAAAGTCTTAAATTTTGGATGGAAATTTGTCTTCCAGAAAAAGCGCCACCAATGTGAGCATAGAGAAGAGCATGAACACCTGTTAGATAATCCAATAATATTAGCCAGTAGGTGATTCATTACTCACTTAGCAGCCAGTTTGGCGGAAAGGACTCCTATTTTCGATTTAACACACCTCCATTGGTCCTGTATATGATTATTTTGAATAGAGAAAGTGAACAAGGAGAAAAGTACTAAGAAGATTGACATCCCAACCATCATTTATCATGCAATCACTTACCTTCTCGTTCTGCAAAGAATTAGGAATAGAAATATTTGCAGTGCCCAGCGATCTTGTGGACTGGAATTTGTGAGAGCTAGTATCTATGGGTCCCAAATCAGGCCTGTGTTCCTGCCATTGCCATTGATGTGTGTACACGATCGGGATAGAATAGGGAGAACAGTAGTGTTACTATTCCACGGCCAAGACCCTTTCTTTTTCAAGGTAGAAGGATGGAACAAGCTTCTATTTGGGAAGTATCTACTTTTTAAAATACGAGCTGAAAGGGAATCAGGTTCAGTCATTAGTCTCCATCAAATTTGCATATTAAGGCTTTGTTTTGGGTTTCTGAAGATTTAAATCCCAATCCCCCCACGATCTTGGGTTTACACATTCTCCTCCACCCAATCAGATGGGTCTTCTTCTTGCCTGTAATGTCACCATTCCAAAATTTTGAATAAATTGAATCAAGATGACATAAGGTAAGAAGGAGTAGAGGCGAGAATGGAATGAATCAGAACCGATCTTCCTACAAAGGTAAGTTGATTTGCCTTCCACTGAGTCAACTTGTTTTTCACCTTGCTTATCATGTTCTGGAGACATCCTCTTTTATTTTTGTTGTAATAAAGATGGGTTCCAAGAAAAACTAAGTTAGAATCCATTTCCTTCATGTCCATGAGGTTACAAAACCGATTTCTATTTGTAGCAGAAACATTGGCACTAAAATCCATGCAAATTTTGGTGGGATTGACAGTCAATCCAGAAATGTTTGAGAATAGCTCCAAAACAGCCTTAATGGAGGATAAGTCTTCCAAGGTAGCACGGCAAAAGATAAAAGTATCATCATCCAAAAATAGATGTGAGACTTCAGGGGCATTTCTAACAACCTTAATTCCCCTAAAAAAAATTAAAATCTCGATAGCAAGTTAGGAGCCTGGACATACCTTCCATAGCCAAAAGAAACAAAAAAGGGTTGAGCAAACAACCCTGTCAAAGACCCCTAGAGGGTTCAAACCACGACAATGCGGAACCACCGAGCTTAATGGAAAAGGTTGTGGTACTAATGATATAGCTATTAAGGTCACCCCATCTATTTCCAACCCCGAGGCAATCGAGAATACCCCGAATAATACCCCATTCAACCCGATCATATGCTTTAGCCATGTCTAATTTGATAGCAACCCATCCAGTCTTACTCTTAGATTTATTCAAAAAGTGAAAATTTTCATGGGCAATAATAATATTATCATGAATTTGCTGGCCAAGAACAAAGGCAGATTGGAAAGGGGAAATTAGATTGTGTAAGACCGAGTGGAGTCTAGTAGCCAGAATTTTGGAAATAAATTTGTAGGCTACACTACAGAGGCTGATAGGCCTGAAATCCTCAACCCCGGAAGGATTAGGCTTTTTTGGAATGGGACATATTAAAGTATGATTAAGACCTGAGGGCAATGTAATGTCCCTAAAGAAATGAGAGACAAGACCGATTACATCATCCTGGACTAAGTCCCAAAATTTTTGGAAAAAAATTGCTTGAAAGCCATCTGGACTAGGGGCTTTATAACCGACAGCATTTTAATCTCTTCCAAGTCCGGGACTCCATCCAAAGAAACACGGTCCTCATCAGATAGAGAATTGGGGAAAAGACATTCGATCACTGCAGGATTACCTGGGTTAGATGTTGAAAGAATGGATGACAAGTGTGAGGCAAAGGCATATGCTATTTCATTGGGGTTGGAAACCGTTCTTCCATTAGAAGAAGTGATAGAGGAGATACTATTAAAATGACGCAAAATTCAGGTTATCGTATGGTAAAACCTAGTGTTCCTATCACCTTCATTGATGTAAAGGTGTCGAGACTTCTGAAACCAAAAAATCTCTTCGGCTTTCAGCACCCAAGATAATTCATTGTGAATATCCTCAAGAGACGTATGGTCGAAGGGGTGAGAGTCTTCTAAAGTTTTAATAGCCTTAAGAAAGGTCCATTTCAAGGTATCAATGTTGCCGAACACATTCCTGTTCCATTTAGAGAGCAATCTGCTGAAGGATGCCAGTTTAGTAGGAAGAGAATCATTTTCCAATGAAAGCCATGATTGGATTTAAAAAAATTCTTAAATTCAAGGTGACAGGTCTAGGCATCTTAGAAATGAAACAAACGCTTCAAACAAGGTGGTGGGTAAAGTGATGAAAGAAAGATTGGATTATGGTATGACCCAAGAGAAGAAAATTTGGATAGCTTAGCCCCGGAATGCATACTTGCCCAATGATGACACGCAAAACACCTATCCAAGGCTTCTTTAATTAACATGAGAGGTTTCTGAAGATTGGACCAGATAAAAGGACAACCACATAATGAGATTTCATGGAGGCCATGGTCATCAAGGAGGGAAGAAAGTTTAGATGAAAAGGGATCCGGTTTGAAACATTTCCCCCCCAGTTTGTCATCGGGATGTAATAATTCATTGAAATCCCTGATCAATAAAACAAGGAGGGAAAGTGAAGAAAGAAATCAGTTGAGATCTTCAAAGAACGGTAATCTATGTTGGGATGCAGGTGGTGCATACAGACATATAAGGACCCATTTCCCAATAGGAGAGTTGATCTCAAATGCCATGAGGTTGGCATTGATACAGATGATTGAGAAAAGTATCTATCTAGAGAAAAGAACCCACATTCCTCCTTTGAGACCTTTTGAACCCTTTTGAGCCCTCACTATTGTGAAAACAGTCTCTATTATAATTGTTAAAGAAAGGGTACAGACGAAAGGACGAGTGATTTTTAATTTTCGTCTCACACAGGAAAATAATGTTTGGGTTGGTTTTTTTGCAATAGGTAAGGAGGGTGGATTTAGTGACTCTACTATTTAAACCTCTAATGTTCCAGTGTAGAACTTTGATGCCCTGTGGCATCTGCAGAGACCCCCTCAAGCTACTCAAAAAATTACTAAGGAACCACAATAGCAACAACATGCGGAAGAGAAAGGAAGGAAACGAAGAAAATGGAAAAAGTGTAAAATACCACACCCAGTTAAACCCTAAAGAAATACCCAAAAGGTGCATAAATTCAAAGCATCACAACACACCAAGATTACAATAGAGAAAAGAAAAACAAAAATAATCATCCAAAGGGAGGGGAACCGGATCTAGAAAAGATAGAAACAATAACTCATTAAGAGGGAAAAAGCGATAGGTCACAGCAATAATAAAAACCAAACCAAAGAGAACAAGAAAAATATAACAAGTGATGCCTGCTAATTTTACCTAGGAATAAATTAACGACGAATATAATGAGTGTGAAGTTTGAACCAAGCAATAATTAAACCAAGACAAACACAAAATGAAACCGAAAGGTACGTAGCAGATTTAAAGAAAGAGGAAGATACAGTTACCTGGTTGGTGGTTTCATGATTTGCCCAGCTTCCAAGAGTTTCTCCCACAAAAGTATTTTCTAGATTTGCAGTTGTAACCCTGTACAGTGGCGGTTCTGTACCATCATCCCTCATTCCAATCGATTCAATAATGTGCTTAGTGAGAACATCCTTGTTAGAGGAGGCGAGTGCTTTCTGAATACTGGAGATGAGTTCAAAGTCAGCATCATACTCCTCTCATAATGTAGGTCGTCTTCTTTTCCGGGAAGAAGAGGGAATCGAAGCAGTGGGTGGTTCAGACTCTGGAACAGGGGATTGGGTGTTGGGATAGAAAGTATCGAAATGATGGGAAATGTATCCAAACTGGAAAATAAATTGTTTAATGGTAACCGTTTTGGCCCCATTGAAATGGAAGTATGGGTATTCCTCATCATGAAATTTTTGCTTTGTTGTAGTCTGAGTAGTAACATTGGTCGGGGACATTGTTAGAAAAAATAGGAACGGAAAAAAATAGAGACGTATAATATGGGTTTTAAATAGATGAAAACAATGAACGGTACGGTAAAAAAAAGGGAACGACAAACGAATAGTACAAGTATTAAACATGTAGTTTTCAAAAAAACGAAACCAAAAAAACAGTAATATACTCATGTAATTTGAGAGATTATTACCTGTATACCTGCATCTAATGTTATAAACTAAAACTACATCAAACATTCATGCATATATCATCCAGAGTATAGCATCCAATGTAAATTTCAAATTAAAAATTAATACAACATAATAAAAATCTACTTCTCAATAAGTACATGGAATAATGGAGGAACTGAACAGAGAGGGTTCTAAACAAAAAAAATCAAGAAGACACAATGAGATGGCATATAATTGGAAGAATGCACCACAAAGAAAATTACTAAGCTATGGCATTTCCACAGTCTTGGGGACAGCTACAATGAGATCAGCCATATAATTGGAAGAACAAGGTGTTTCTCATTCTTCTACAGGGTCCAATGCTGGAGGGATCATGAATATTCATATGCTTTCTCATTCTTCTGCAGGGTCCAATGCTGAATTCATTCTGTAATCGACTATAAAAATGGGGATGCATGGTGTTACAAATATGTTATGATGATTGATGATTGTAAGTTTGTAACAAGTAACAGAGGGAAGAAACAGGTAAGAGAAATTAACAAATTATTATGGATGTAACAAGAATTTAATAGGTAAAAGATGAACTACATATCATTTTGTAATCGACTATTCTTCAAGAACCATCAAGTAATGAAACTAGTAAGAGAAGAAATAATTCTATAAAAAGAAAAAAAAGATCAGTTCATCTTTTGCCTTCTCACAAAACGCAATGGGAGAGTTATCTTCTCTCTCTTTTCTTGTTTAGTAGAAGAGAGGCAAAAAGAAGCTTGGAGCCTTGGATTTGATTTTAATGGTGGACCTCAAGTAACAAAGATGAACTAGAAGACGCTTCGATTTCAACTTTCAATCCTCCATTCCTCCCCGAAAGACCCTTGGAGTTTCGATTTCAATCTCGAGCAAAATAGCAGATTTGATGAAGTCTTACGACTCTTACGCTTGAGATTCAAGCGTTCAACAACATTTGGGCAATCTGATATTCTAATGGGTCTGAGACTCTGAAATCCGAATGTCTGAAACCCTAGTGTGAATTACAAGTTCACAACAAATGGTTTTGCTTTGTTTTTGTTTTTCTAATGAATATAGTAAAATTCCTATTCTACCCTTAAAATATGGAAACACATTTTAAAATGGCCATTTTAAACGAATTTTCTTGTCGTTTCCATTTTTCCATGTATTGTGTGCAGCATACGGAAAAACGAGTTTAAAACGGCCAAAAACGGCAACTACTTTTTAAATGCATTTGTGCTAACAATGCTTGGGGATGGAACATGGACTGGGGTGCAATGCATAGCCTCCGTAGCGACAATGGAGAGACCTGGGGTGCCTATGAACTGAAGATCCGCAGGAGAACCAACCCCAGGAATGTCGAAGAAGCTATCGGGAAGGCTTACCGGGTTCGAAGAGGGATAAGGAAGTGGAATAATAGGATTCGGGAGTGGAGAAGACATGGTCCATAAGGAGTCAACAAGCAGTTGTGGTGGTGAAGATGTAGTGTTTGTATAGCAGTTCATGGTGGCAATCCCTGCACAAACCACAACCAGGTCATGTTCCACTTGTGATATCACAAGCCCAACTAAAGTAGAAGAGCATGGTATGGTGGGGGGGGGGGGGGGGGGGGAATAGAAGAGGGTGATGGATTTGATGATGGGGTTGGGATAGAAGAAAGAGAGGAAGAAGGTAGTGACTAAGAGCCACCAAAGACAGAGCCCAGAGGGCTAGGTGTGAAGAAATTCAGGGGTTGTGATATCACAGGAGAAAATACATTGCACATGGGAGAGATGGGAGAAAAGTGTACCATCAGGGGTTGTGTTAAAGCATTACAGTATGGGCCCGAAGTTGGATACTCCGCTTTGGGCACCTTCCTTAGGGCAGGGCAATTGGTTATTGCGTGAGTGATTCTCCCACAATGAAAACATACTGTAAATAATTCAAACTTGAAGGTTACCGGGATGGGACTTTCCTTCTTCCAAGGCACTCAAGCAGAGAGATGACTGGCCAGCTCTTATGGAACGCAACCTTCACACGAGCCGTACCTTTCGGGAGACCCAGGGGAATGTAGTCCATATTAGCCTGATTCATAGGGCCAATAACCAAAACAACTTCTTTGATGAATTCCAACGAAAGGCAATGATCAGGGATGTTATAAACATGCATCCAAAGGTATACATGTTCCATCTCATTCATAGAGCTATCCGAATCTAGCTCAAAAAAACCAAGTGGCAGAAGGTCCCATCGAACCACCACGAAGCTTGGGAGATAACCATATTCCTTTTAGTTTCAGTAAAGAACTCGGGCAAAGAATGCCCCTTTCTCCAAACAGGCAATAAACTGAGCACTCAGTGGAGCCCAGAGAGAGGATAGGAAACTCATAGGTTATCTCGCTTGGGAGAAGGTGCAACAGCGGCATATCCAAACAGGGCAAATGGAGAGGTTAAGCAGGGTCTCGTTAGCGGATCCTCATGTTGGAAACTAGGAGATTTTATACCCCACACCGATCGGATCAGAGATGCGCAAGCACGGGGTTTGGATGATTGCGGCCGATGCTTCTGGGAGTTTGAATCATGGATTCAAAAGGGAGTGATGAAGGAACTAAAGATGGAGACGAAAGGGATGGGGGAGTCGTCATATTTAGGTTAACCTTCTAGAAAGCGACAAGGTGAAAGGAATAAAGAAAGGTGCAAAAGGAGGGGTGAAAAGGGAAGGTGAGGGTTTTAAAGCGACATCGATAGTAGGGAAGTGGTGAGAAGGGAAAAAATGCGAATCATATGGAGCGGAGACGATCTATGTGAGATGTCTCAAGCAACTTCACTCCATGGGTAAAAAGCCAAGTGATTAGAACTCACTGGGATGTTGGCCAAAGGAGACTTAGGGTAGGCGTGTCAAGAACCCACCAAGACGAGTTTGAGGAAGATTAAAGAAAAGACACAAAAGAGGGGGAGAAATGGGAGAGCCTAGGTGACTTTTGGAAGACTCGAGTAGCTCAAGGTATCACTAGTGCTAGAGGGTAGAGAGGCATCGCGAATCGCTAGTTCCCAGCAGGCAACTTATGGATACTCCAGCGAACGTGTTAGGCAATTGTTGTTTGAAGCATCAACATTATTGCATCATGGCCTTTATGTATTCCAGCAGCTCAAAATGAGTTTAGCTGGGAACTTCCTATAGTGTTTATCCCGATACTTGCAAGAATATTTGTCTTCATTCCAAGGCATGAACATGCTTATAGGGGGTCTTCCCTTAGTACGAAGTGTAGATGTGCCATCTTCCTAGCTGTGGTATTGCTCTACTAGAGAACCAACAGGGCAAAGGGCGCTTTTGGGCATTCCTCATACTTGAATTCTATCGAGATTGTCACTCCCACTACCATAGAAAATAACAGGAGTATCCCCACCACTCCCACCACCACAGTAACTTAGAGTCACAACCTCACCAGTATAGCCAGTATAACAATGATGAGAGTCATGATCGTTAGCACCCTTAAAAATAACCGATGCCTTACCACTTGGACTCCATTGGCAGTAGGGGTGAAACAAGGATGGGTTGCACTGGGTTTCTTAAAACCCCAGCCCGACTTAGCTCCCCAAAACACAATCCAAGCCCAACCTAACCCAACTCTGCCGAACTCACGCCAACCTAACCTGACCCTAATTTTTCCATTTATGTTCTATGCAAAAATAGATCATATGATTAATACACAATTAAAATTATTAAGTGTAACACAATATTAAATGTTTAAGACACATGACCATAAGAATCAATGACCTAGCTTTCATTATTCTGAATAAAAATGATAGGATGACATACCTAAATTATATTATATAAATCAGGGTTGGGTTTGGATGGGTTGGGCTGGGCCTAGGTCTCAACCCAGGCTTGATTCAACCCTAATCGAGGGTCAGTATTTTTCAACCCTAACTTGCCCTCAGGGTCAGAAATCATTGCCCAGGCCCTGTTCGGGCTCAA
Source organism: Macadamia integrifolia (assembly GCF_013358625.1). Lineage (NCBI taxonomy): Eukaryota > Viridiplantae > Streptophyta > Magnoliopsida > Proteales > Proteaceae > Macadamia > Macadamia integrifolia. The sequence continues at coordinate 15,890,164 of NC_056559.1, read as the reverse complement.
GGCGGGTTTGGACCGTCAGAGCCAAACTTACACTCCTAATGCACAGTTTGAGATATAAAACCACCTGAACTTTCTGAGTTGCTTACTTTAGCTTCCCCTCGCATGGGCTAGTAACACCTAAGAAACCTATAATACCTATGGGAAAACGGTTCGGGGGGAAGTATGGCCCCTGCATCTATCGGAAAATGGTTTCAAATGTGGCTGTGAGTGGGTGTATGTGTGTTTCCTCTCTAGGAGTAAGTTGGCCGTTGGCCCTACAATGCCGAGTAAGGGAATTAGGGGCGGCTATTGAAGGATAGACTAGAACAAAAAGTAAAAAAGAAAAAGAAAATAGTATAACCGGTCCACTCCCCACGAAATGAAAAATTACATTTTTATGAATACTTCTCGTATATATTTTTTTTTGCGTACGCGTACACACACAGAGAAACCGTACTCTCACCTTAAATACTCCCCCAATACTAATATTTAACGGCCCCGATCACACGTTCGTTTGGGGCGTCTAGCTTTCTCAATAAGAAAGCCAAGAAGTATGCAATAAGCCAAAGGAAGTCTTTGCAGACAAAAACGTGTGCACACCGACAAGGCAATAAAGAAAATAATAAAAAATAAAGGAAAGATATGTGAGTTCGTGCCCTCATCATGCCTACAACAAACACGCTTTTTGGCTCCTAATTACGTAGTCAACGTTTGATTTCTATTCTCCGTGAGCTCCATAATCCACACTTGGTTTAATTATTAATTAATTAATTAATTGAAAAAATTTATCTTTTTTTAATCATTACATAATCCAACATTAAGATTTCTTTGATTTGGAACTTTAATAAGTATCTCATCTCTTCATTCCTTTTAGACCTTTTGATCGCTTCGCCTGACACGTCACTTCTCTACTCTTTCTCTGAGACCAATCCAACTAAGTAGATCCCAATCCGATGGTTCATGATATCAAGTTTAGTGGGCCAAATGTCTGACATGGATCACCTCCTTAATGACTAAAATGCCCTTATAGAATTAGTACCACTCTGTCGTCGTAACTGAAGGACACGTGGCAAAGCTGTTAGAGTTGCAAAATCCGACCTTTTGTTGGGGAGCGAGCGACATCGGACATCATTATCGTTCACTGTTGTCATTTATCAACCGATTCCTGCACCTAGAGAGAGAAAGTAGAGAGATAAAAGAGAGAGAAAGTAGAGAACTGATCCTTAAATCCAATTTACTAACAACCTCTTTTTTCTGAAAGAAACAAACTAGGAAAGACTTCCTTTATTGAAAACGAAACAAAGCTCTCTCTCTCTCTCAATCATTCCTCCCAACGAAAGCGAAGTCTGCTAGGAAAGAGGGAAAAAAAAAAGTAAGAAAAGAAAAGAAGGAAACCAGGGGGAAGTGTAGAGGAGAGAACAAGCGAGAAAACAATCCCGTAAAGCCGCAGCAAAATCCATTTTCCTGAATCCACACTCCCTTCTGTGATGATTTTATTGATTCGAAGTGTCTTCTCATGTGGATTTCTTTATCTGAGCTGCGATTGTTGAATCAGTTTGGCCTATAAAGTGTTAATTAATGTGGTCGCCATCGGAACTATCGATTCTTTGTTTCCCTTGCTAGGGCTTCGGCTTCGAGGATCATCGGATCTCTTCTGAGATGGCGTTGTTTCGGAAATTCTTCTACCGGAAGCCTCCCGAAGGACTTCTGGAGATTTCTGAGAGACTTTTTGGTACGTTGGAATTGGTTCAGTTTTGTTGGTGGATTCACCTTTGACCTGGATTTCGATGGAATTTTGGAACTTCTTTACATTTGTTTGATTTGGGTCTGATCGTAGTGGCGATTTTCTTACTTTTTTGTAGTTAATTGGTGATGGTTTTCAACGAAGTCTGCTCGATTTAATCTTGATTTGGATAGTTTAACTTTGTATGTGCTATCAGGATTGAAATGGGAAATTGTTGTATTCTCCTTCACTTGGGATAAGACTTAGTTTACTAGTTGTTGTTGTTGTTGAGTTCTATTCCTTCACCGACCCTGGCTTTTTAGTATTGTGTTAGTTGCGTATCTATCGATTTTGGTTCTGAACAGAAAGATTTGCTTGATGCATATGTGGTTGGTCGACAGTATTAGACTGACGAAGAAAAGAGTATAGTAGTGCGACATCTACTTCTGGAACGTAAAAATAAATATGGAAAGAAATTGAAAATTCTACTCCCGTTGATAGTTAACTGAAGCGTAATCTACTTTATTATGACTTAAATTAGGTACTTAAAAATGGCATACATTGTAGAAAGTCAAACTCTGTCAATGTCTGTCTGGCATGGAATATCACCACGGTAATAGGCCAATAAATTTCTTTTCTTTCACTGCTTTTCTTGCTGAATGTGAAAAATTCCAACTCTGGTTCCAGAGCGAGAAGAGAGCGCAGAACTCATTCCACAACAATCCCCTTATTAACTTCTCAGATCCCCTCTGCCATATTCGACGTGGTGGAGAGCTCTAAAGCTTGAACAACCTATTGTTGGAAATTGAGCACTTCTATCATATTGCCAACATATTAGGAAAGTCTTCTATAAATCTTCCTGTGTATGTACACAATAGGACCTCCTGTTGTATATGCTTTTGTGAATTCATTCATGTTCAGTGTGAAGAATTTTGGGGAGTGTGGTTAACTGTCTGGGAGATACCAGCCCAGGCAAGCTATAGGCTATGGTTATGTGGTTGCATGTGGCTGTAGGTGTGTGCTTAGGGTATAGGGTGATGACGGTGTGTAGTTTCAGGATAAAGCTTGCCCATCCAGTTGGAGTGTGTTATATAACATACTGTTGTACTAACTTCTAAGTAAGTCATTTTGTTGGCTATTGCCTTGAATTGTATGGGTGTTTTAAGTTTTAACAATGCTGTAATCTATATGGTCTAATACAGAGAATTGTACTCACATGAGTTTGTGTGCATTTTTCATATGCTGATAACTGCTTCTGCTTACATTCCTTAATCGCATCAAATTATCTGCTGGAGATTTCTCCTTCTTCCCAAACACCCCTCATCATATGTCTAGGAACAAACCCAGAATTTTTTTTTTTTTTTAATAGGAACAAACCCAGATTTTTTTTTTTAATAAAGTCAATGAAGATATTGCTTCTTTCGTTGATTCTCTCTATTGATTGCCTTTGTAAGAAGATAGAATAGATAATTTTTTGTAATCAAACAAAAGTGATCTTCGATAATCTGATCCCATATTTTAATGCTTAAGTTAAATTTTCGATTATGGTAATGAAAACTTCATTTAGTTTGGCCTATAGAGAATGAGACCATTGTTTAGCTTCAATTGCATTCAACAAAAGTATTCATTTATATAATTTGTAGCCTACTTTTTGTCCACATACAGTGTTCGATTGTTGCTTTTCCACGGATGTTTTGGAAGAAGACGACTATAAAGTCTACATGGAAGGAATAGTTGGACAACTTCGTGACCACTTTCCTGATGCTTCATTTATGGTATTTAACTTTCGAGAGGGAGACAGGCAAAGTCAGATTGCCAACATTTTGTCCGAGTACGATATGACTGTAATGGACTACCCCCGGCAGTATGAAGGTTGTCCATTACTCACAATGGAGTTTATCCATCATTTTCTGAGATCTAGTGAAAATTGGCTTTCTCTTGGGGCAAAGAATGTGCTGTTAATGCACTGCGAACGAGGTGGATGGCCAGTGTTGGCTTTCATGCTGGCTGGACTTTTGATTTATAGGAAACAGTACACTGGGGAGCAGAGAACCTTGGACATGATTTATAAACAGGCTCCCTGTGAGCTTCTGCAATTGCTTTCACCACTGAATCCACTACCTTCACAGCTGAGATATCTTCAGTATGTCTCGAGGAGGAATGTGGCCTCAGAATGGCCTCCTTTGGATAGGGCACTTACATTGGATTGTGTTATTCTTAGAATAATTCCTAAATTTGATGGAGAGGAAGGTTGCAGGCCAATATTTCGAATATATGGACAGGATCCCTTTATTTCTACTGATCGGACTCCTAAAGTTCTATTCTCAACACCAAAAAAAGGCAAACTTGTCCGGCTTTACAAGCAGGTTAATATACATTCCCCTTCAGTAGTTTATTTTCATTATTTTTCTTTGCCCTTTTCCTTTTAGTCTTCCTTGTTTCTGCCATATTAGAAAGAAAATCCTCTTTTCCCTGGCTTAATTCACTTTCTCTGACATGTGAAGCCCTCTTTCTCATTCTATTTGTGGATTGTTTTCCATGGCTTTGGACCTTTCATTCTTCAAGTTCTGCTGTTATTAAAAAACAAGAAAATTTCAGATGCTTAAATTGTGGCATGATGTTTGTTTGTATATTTCCTTACATGCCATATATATATATATATGTATATATATTGGTCATAATGCTAGAGGAATTGTTAGCGCAGGGCATAGAGGGGGAAAGCATAAGTGTATACCGTAAAAGTGAATCAAATTAGGTGCAGCGGGAGTGTGGTCTTTTCGCACACCCTCTCTTTGGGTGTTTCCTGCGTCAGCAGGACAGGGTTCTTTTTCCCTAGTGTATATAAGAGAGAGATGCTACTCTAAATGTATGTTGGTTGCGTATGGGGAGATCATGCTTTCAAAAGTTATCCAGAGCAAAATGACCAAGAATATTTAATGGTTTGGCAGAGATATTTTCTCCCCATCAGGGGCTTAGAGATACTTTTAGATACGTAAACACGAAAGGGTGCAAAAGTGATGTAGATCGCATGGCTGGTTTAAAGTATAACAGAAGAAAGAACCAGGCCGGCCAGCCAGCCCAATCGGTCTTAGATTGGTTCTAGGCTGGACCTGCAAGTAGACCAATCATTTGAGGAGTTTCCAAATCATAATTCTTGGAACCCAGCTGGTAGATGTGTGCAGAAGAAATTCCGGAGATTTTCATGATCCTTTTACAACTATCGCCAGGTTCAGTTATGGACCCCACTTGGACAGCTCACCTGGTGGAATAAGGAAGATCTTTTGGAGTTTTTTTTATTTTTTTTTCATAGTTTCTATTTTTAGTTTTAGAAAGTGGATTTTTTTTTTTTTTCATTAAATAGAATCTTAGGAGTTTCTATTTTGTTTGGATGTTACTTTATTTATATTCTAATTTGTAAAGAAGAGGGGATTTAGTCACAATTTGGCAGCCTTCTATAGGCATGCACGCTGTTTCCATTTTTCCTCTACTTGTAATTGCAGGTTACTACAACGATTTGAAGTTTGAGAAAAGAATGGCTGTTGTGCTGTGACTGTGTAATGTAAGACTAAAATCACAAGTGATCCTAATCCCAGACAGGATCTCAAAATCTGGCTGAATAGAGAGAAATTCGAGAACTCACAAGCCGTGGCTCAGATGGAGGTGAAACTATAAGTGGATGAAGGTCCTATATGTGTTAACAAACCCTCAAAAGATGAGATAATTCTGATGGATGAATTGAGAGTTATGTTGTCGACATGAATTAGGAAACTTTTGACTACTTTCTATATTTTGAGATTTCAGCCTCCGATGAAGCTCAATTTTGGAGCAAAGATCCTTCATGTGATGCCCAACTATCTTTCAAAATATGAGCCTCAACTGATGGCTGGTTGGAAAGTTATGTTCGAAGAATGAAAAAGGGAATGTTATGGAAGTTCGGCAGAACAACAGCTATAGGCCTTCAAACTGGTCTTTCGATAGTGCTTCTAGGCTTAAACAAACTTTCTTTGATCACTCAAATACACTCGCAACAAAGAAATAGAAGGAAAATAAGAAAAGAAAGAGAATTCTATGGTGGGGTTGAGAAGGGGGAAGAGGAATTAGTGAATGGACATCTCACCCCTCAGGTTTTAGGTATCTCACTTCTCAAGGTATAACTATCTCAAGCATGAGTAAACACTCAATTTTGATAAACTTCAATCTCCCTAAACACTCAATTTTCATAAACTTCAATCTCCCTTTTTTCCTTATAATCAATGGCTTTAAATAGCATTACATAACTTGGACATAAAGTAATAAAAGAAAAGGAAACTACTAATGATTAAGACCCACAAGTCGAGCCAATGGCTTACACTGATCGTAGGTCCCATCCATGGGGATCCACCGTAGTGTATCCATGGCCCAATCATGGGCTGGTCTCAATAAACACTGTTTAAGTGGATTCCAAACACGCGAAGCTTTCCAGCTCCCTCCATTTTCTCAGCCAAACGGCCTGCGATCAATACTAACGTGGAGTTGTCTATGGACTGAAATAGGACTTTCTAATTTGTGTTTAACTTGCTAACCAAGCTCAACAAAAATTAGAAACTAACAACTGAACAATAAAATAGAAACTAGCCTAAATCATAAAAATAGAAACTTCTTTGACTAACAAAATAGGAAACTAACTTGACTAACTTGCTTACTAAGTAAATTAGAAACTAACTAAACTAAACTAAATAGGAAACTAAAAATAGAACATACAACGTGAACAGTATTTTCTGACTCTTGTTTTTGTTTTCTTCTTCAACCTTTGATCTACATCACTATGAGATGCAGTGACTGTGAGATGCTGTGGGTGAGAGATCCTGGGCTGAGATATTCCCCTATCTCCTCCTATCAATCCTTCTTCTTCCCCCTCCCCTTCCCCCTTCTATCAACCCATATTCTGAGTTTTATTTTCCAACGGTATGAGTTTCATTCAATCCACTATTGAAGCTGTTGGTCTGGTCAGCAAAATCATTATTGATCTCCTAAGTTTCTGTTGGCTGTTAATCTGTGGAGCCTTCTAAGTTCCTGCGATAGAGAATTATTGGGGTTTTTTTCTCAAACCCTGCTGGTGATTGATCTCATCAAATAAGAGGATGTCGAGGCTGATATTTGAGGGATCAAACCTCCACATCAAGACCTCAACTCGATGGCTATTTGAAGACCATCCAAGGTTGTTCAATTGTGTTCTTGAAATCTGACTTTCAAGCCCTTATTCCTGCAAATATATATATATATATATATATTTTTGATAGGTAAAAATATTGTATTATAAAAGAAGGAAAAATAAAATACAGTAAATGGAAACCACACTCCCTATTTAGACATACCTAAATGAGTGGAGATAGGCCCCAAAAGCCAAGTGGGACAGGCCCCACCAAATAATCTGAAAATATAAACCAACAGATTACATTCGGTAATATCTTATTCCTGCAATTCGATATATCAGGTTTAGGGATATGGCTTTGTTTATGTAATTGAGTACTTGAACCAGAGTTTTATTAACTGTATTTTAAGATCCTACCTGGGGTTAGGTCTTGTGACTTAGCCTTACATCAAATAGCCTGGAAAATTTTCAGGTTATGTTGTTCTGGTGATCTTGTTCTTTCAAGTGTGTCAACTGGGTTTATTTATTTATTATTTTTTGAAACACTGGAGTTATATTATTAAGAAATAAGATCAGGGTGAGCTTTGAATCTTTCTTTTTGTTGTTTTCACAAGCACGCACTCACAGAAATGAGATTTTTGTCTTTTTTATTTTTACTATTGATGCTTGCCCTTGAACTTGTCTTCAGTCTAAGATGTGTCTTAGGACATCACTGGATTTGATGCTATTATTCCCCTAAATTATTCCATTATTATACTTTTTTATGTCTTGTGGCAAAGAAGGGAAATTGTTTATGTTGGCAGAAGTCAATATCAGGCTGTCCTTAATACCTATGCCCTGCATGTGGAACACATTCACATGCCTGGGGTTCATGTGTTATTCTCCCCAACTTGTGCCATTCATGTTTTTCATTCCAACTCCTGTAAGGATTATGTGGAACATATCAACACAGTCTAGCCCATGGCGCCAAGTTTGGCTCAAGAGATGAGTAGGGCTGGCAAACTTGAGTAAGAAGATGAGTAGGGGCTGGCAAACTTGACTAAGAAGCGCAGCATATTTTTTTTCTTCTTAAGGACTTGTGGAGATAGAGCAATATAGTCCTGTATGCTTAGCAGGGCTTTTGATTACAAAACATGTAGAAAAGATGTTGTTTTGGTTAATGAATTGTGAAACTCATTTTTTTTTCCTTTCATGTTTGGAAGAATGGGTATGGCTTTTAATAACTTTGAATGGCAAAATAGACTACATGTAGATGACCCCATGTAGATGGGACCAGATGTAGCGGAGTTGATCATTCATGTTTGAAAGACCAAAAGGCATAAGGCCCATGTGACAGTATTTCTCTATGTGAAAATACCACTTCCTGCTAGAATTTCCTGCTTTCTGTTGAGATTTCTGGGATATGAAAAAGTTTTAGGAACAATGCCTTCCTTTCATGCAAGCTGATTTGTGACTGTCTATCACCTTCTGTTGCAGGCAGACTGTGAACTAGTTAAAATTGACATCAATTGCCATATTCAAGGTGATGTTGTGCTTGAGTGTATTAGTTTGGATGAAGATCTGGAGCGTGAAGAGATGATGTTTCGTGTCATGTTTAACACTGCTTTTATTAGATCAAACATCCTGATTCTTAACCGTGATGAAATTGATATATTATGGGATGCCAAAGATAGGTTTCCTAAGGATTTTAGAGCAGAGGTATGTATCTTTCTCTCTCCTCAATGGGTTTAGCTTTCCATTACTATATTCCTGATGTCAAACATATTCCGTTGTGTCTTGGTAAGGTTCTTTTCTCGGAAATGGATGCTGCTGCTTCACTGGTCACAGTGGATTTGCCTGCTGTTGAGGAGAAGGATGGCCTTCCCATTGAAGCATTTGCTAAGGTTCAAGAGATCTTTAACAGTGTAGATTGGTTTGACCCAAAGGCAGATGCAGCCCTAAATGTGCTTCAGCATTTAACCGCATCAAACATTCTCCAGGAGAAGTTGGAGACTGGTTCTCTCCAAAATGCTTTAATTGATTCTCAGTCAAGTCCTCAGACACTTCTTGAGAAACTGAAGCCTGTGGTGTCAGAAAATAACTTCAAGAGTTCCATGTCTGTGGCAGTGGAGAAACAGTCCATGCCTTCTGTCAAATCATCTACAGATTTAAAGTCAATGAAAAAGAAGGTTAAGCCCCAGGACTTGCAGGTTGCTCTTCAACGGCCTGGTCAATCAAAGATCATATCGCAACGAATACCTCAGACTTCTGTTTCTAATCCAGTTTCACCTTCTAATTCTTTGCAAGGGTCACCAGCGTCCATGTCAAGATATCATACTGAACCCTCAGCTCTTGGTATTACGGCTCTCTTGCATGATCATGCTTCACATGGAAGTGCAGGAGACACTAATCCGGAGACAACATCTCCACCTTCCCCAGCTCCTTCGATTGCCACTGTTTCACAATTACCAAAACCTGTGGGGCATGTTAATTTTTCAAATCCACCACCATCTCCACCACCTACTTCGGTGGCTTCTAGCAAAATAACTTCTGCAAATGCCCCTCTTCCACCACCTCATCAATCGTCAGATTCAGAAGCACAGTCTTTGTTGACCCAGCATCCTGGAACCTCTTCAGCAGGTAGAGTTTGGTCATCGGTTCCTCCTCCCTCTTCAGGGACGTCATCTACCATTGCTAACTCAGATGTTAATCTTCCTTGTCCTCCCCCTGCAACCCAGTTGTCAGGTGCCACTGTTAAGAAATCATTGTCAATCCCTTCTGCCCCTCCTACTACTGGACCTGTGACTGCTTCCTCAATGCCCTCTCTACCTGCTCCACCTCCTCCACAGCCATCTATGAAGCCATCTTTTTCTCCTCCTCCTCCACCTCCACCTCCACCTCCACCTCCACCTATGAAGAACCCAGCTGCTTCTCTGGCTCCTCCTCCTCCACCTCCACCACCACCACCACCAATGAAGAACACAGCTGCTTCTCTGGCTCCTCCAGCTCCACCTCCACCTCCAGCACCAATGAAGAATCCTGCTGTCTCTCCTCTGCCACCCCAACCTATGAAGGCAGGTGTTACAGCTGGCCCTCCTCCTCCTCCTCCTCGTCCTTTACATTCGGTCATCCCAGGTTCTACTGTTACTTCTTCAGCACCACCACCTCCTCCTCCTCCAGGCTCTGCATCAAAGATTCCTGACACTCCACTACCTCCTCCTCCTCCAGGCTTTGCAAAGATTCCTGGCACTCCACCTCCTCCTCCTCCTCCAGGTTTTGCATCAAAGAGTCCAGGCACTGCCTCTCAGAATTCTCCTCAAGTTCCACCCGTGCCCCCTCCTCCTGCAGGGATTCAGAGAACCACTAGTTCTTCTTCACAATCTCCTGGACCACCTCCTCCTAGTGCTCCATTTGGTGCAAAGGGTCGAGGTCTATTACGAACTATGGGTGCTAAGAGTCAATCCAAAAAGGCTTCTCTGAGGCCATATCATTGGTTGAAGTTAACACGAGCAATGCAAGGAAGTTTGTGGGAGGAGACACAAAAATCTGGTGAAGCTGCCAAGTATGTGTTATTTTCCTGGATGTTGATGCGCTATTTCATTTTATGACTCATATACTGCTTCATCTGCAAAATCTCATTGGGATTTATGTCTCCTTCTATATTTCATTCTTTTATTCTTATTATTTTCTTCTATAGGGCTCCAGAGATTGACATGTCAGAACTAGAAAATCTCTTCTCTGCAGCAGTTCCAAACTCTGATCGTGGAGGTTCAGGCGAGAAATCCAAGCGTGCCTCTGGACCTAAATCTGATAAAGTCCATCTGGTAATTGAGTTATTGGTTGTTACTTCTGTTTCTTGTTTTTATTTTTCTGTCTTGTCTTGGTGACAATTAATTCTGATTAGCAGTTACAAATTTTTTTCTCTCACATATCCAAATCCCTATCTATTGTTTCTTGCAGATTGAACTAAGAAGAGCTTACAATTGTGAAATAATGCTTTCAAAGGTTAAGATGCCACTGCCTGATTTGTTGGTAAGAAAGTAGATTCTTTTTACAGTTTCAAACAAGTGCTTATGCACATTTATTTATTTGTTTACTTAGATTTGGTAAGGCTTAGATTAGTTAACCATTTTAGTTTAAAATGGAATTCATGTAATATAAAGGTGACAATCACATTTGTGATAGAAAATCTATGAATAGTCTTTCTGTAACTGATATGATTTGGTAATTTGAGTTTTGATCGATTTAGTCTTTATCTCCTTTTTACTTCATTGTTCTTACACCTGTTGTCTTCAGTACATGGGGATTTATGTTATTGCAATCTAACAGATACAGATTACGTTTAATTTCTGAGCACATGATGTAGTGGTAGAGCATTTTACTCGATGGTTCCTCTCACTTTTGCGTTTTTATGGATGTTTTACAGAGTTCAGTGCTTACATTGGATGACTCAGTATTAGATGTTGATCAGGTTGATAACCTCATTAAGTTTTGTCCAACAAAAGAGGACATTGAACTACTTAAGGTGGGAGGAATTTGTTGACTTATCATTGTTATTACATCATCATTATTAGTATTAATAAGGATTATTATCATTATTAGTGATGGTTAAATTTTTATATAAATGTGGGAGTATCAATTCCACCCATTATTTAATTTATCATTTTGGTCTAGACTAAATAGAATTGTTATGCTCTTCAACTTATAATGTACTTACACTTCCATCCTCAGGGCTATAATGGAGACAAGGAAAACTTAGGGAAATGTGAACAGGTTAGTGGACTTCTGCTTCCTTTACTTTCTCTTCTTATCTCTTAGTTGTTCTTTCTGTAGGAATGACTGTCTGTGAATTGGTGAGTCTTAACTTCTCTTTGAAGATGCTGTGGCTTGCCGAACTCAGGATGGGCCAGGGAGGGAGATAATTGAAGACAGAATAGGGTAGAAAAAGGAAAATGGGTTCGGTATTTATGAGTTGTTTGTAGATAGAAAAAATCTTTGCCACACTGATATCTTTAGTTCTGCGGTGTCTGGAATTGACTACTCAACTGAGTGGTTGTCCTTTGTCGTGTTCTGATACATTCAAAGTTAAAACCGTTCAACTGCATGCATATTCTCAGGAATTCCATTTGTACATGGTTTGAGAAATATGCTTTCATTAATATCTTTACCTTTTTGTTTGACATCCCTTTTTGATTGGCATAATACACTTTTTTGTGACAGTTCCTTTTAGAGTTGATGAAAGTACCACGGGTGGAATCTAAACTTAGGGTTTTTTCATTTAAGATACAGTTCTGTACCCAGGTCAGTGCAGATTGTAATTGTATCATAGTTATGCTGGGTACAAATTTCTGTGGCATCATTCAATAATCTGCATTGCCCTTTTTTCTTTTCCAGGTTTCTGACCTCAGAAAAAATTTGAACATTGTCAATTCTGCATCGGAAGAGGCAAGTTTTCCCCCTTTATTTTTTTCATCTTCGAACGTCAATTAGTTCTGGTGTTTCTGTTAAGATTCGCATCTCATTAACCACTAGACTTGTGTGCTTATCAGATCAGGGGTTCTGTCAAATTGAAGAGAATCATGCAAACAATTCTTCAACTGGGAAATGCACTGAACCAGGGCACTGCAAGGGGTGAGTTGGTAATCGATTGATCTAGAATCTTGCAATTAGTCTGTACATTTTTGGCACAAATTGTAATTCCTTCCCCCACCCCTCCACACCCCCCCCCTTTTTTTATGGTTAATGCGCTAAGCTGAGGATTGATACAAGAATGAAATTGCTCCGTTATTTATTTGGAGCATCGAGCTGCAAATGGTTTGAAACTTCCTTGAGGCTAGAAAAGGAACTTAGAAGGTGTGTAAGGAGGATTAATGGTTAGGACTTAGGAGAAGTTGATCTTCCCTTCAAGGAATTGTAGATGGGAAACTATAAAGTCTCCTGGCTGTGAGCAGTAACCTATGGCTATCTCAAGCCATGAAGCTATGATTTGGCTAGGTTTGTGCATAGTGTTCAGGTGGCTGAAAAGGCGAAGTTGAATGTAATACAAATTGATTAAGGAAACAAGTTGGAGAAGAAACGAACAAGTAGAGAATTAACTGGCACATGTGGAAAATTAATTAAGGTAGAAGAAAATAAAATTTTTCTCAAATTTAAATTGCTGTTTACTATTACAATGGAGGTCACCTTGAAATCCTAGCATCCTAGTGGATGTCTTCTCATCCAGAGAGAGAGAGATGATGTTCCATCTCCTTGTATCCTAATCCTACTAAGATTTGGTTTAAATCCATTCTATATGAATTAGACCTGGACCATAGGTTTGAGCTATCAAATTATCAATATACCCATAACCTAAAGTACACAATTTTTTCTTGTGCCAAAAAAGGAAAATGAAAAATTCAAGTTAATCAAAATAATTATTTTCACTAGTACTCTTGCTCCTATAGTTTTGTCTTTTCCTCAATTTGGGATGATCAGCTGGATGGACTAGTGGTCCAATGTTGGCTTGCATGGCAATTGGCCCTCAAAACAATGATTGGCCTTATCTTGTCCTGGTTCGTGGAGCTCGGAAAAGCAGAACAGTTGTGAATTACCTCAAAGAAGAGGCTAGCCGCAGAATGAATCCCCTTCAGCCAATCCAAGCTGTTTAAGGCTGATGGAGAATCAATTATTCGTCTGTTTCATATTGTTTAGTGGCTTAGTTAATTGAGGATGAATTCTGGGATACTTTTTTTTGTCCTTCATGTCTTTATGATGATATCTACTAGCTGTTTTCGTAGTGGATTTATACCCTTTTTAGTAGGAGTGCAAAACACTTCTGGAAAATGCATTTGAATAGTATAGGAGATTTGGGATAGAAGTAGCGTTTTCCAGGGTGTCACTCTGTTTATGTTATCATTGGTTGGTTGCCAATTGGATATCTAAGATATTTGTTCGATTTATTTAATTGCATGCAGTGGCAATGTTTTTGTACCCATTTGAGGCCAAGATCAATGCCTTGTTCTATACCCTTGTTGCTGTTGGCAGACTTGCCATATTTAATGATTTCCTTGTGTAACCCTTTCTTGCTAGTGGTTGCAATTCATTCATGTAGAGAAGAATTTTGACACCCGCTTCTTGTAAGGTTTTATTATGATTTGTAAGATTTTATTATTGAATCTTTGTGTTTACTGCTTTCATATATATTATCAGTTTTCTCTTACATCCAGCTATAGTTTAAACCTGAAGTCAAGGACCTATATCAATGTACATGGAAAACTTGTGGTTGTTCCTAATCTTTTCAATGTGGTGCTGCCCTCATTAGAAAGAATTGAACTTTCTATTGGCAAAAGTCCTGTTTCGTGGTTTCATGTAAAAGAATCAGATTGGTTGGGTTGGTTGATCTGTAGGCAGAGACAAATCCACTGTTGAAAGACTTGGCAGGGACTCATCCCAGACTGGCAACTTTAAAAGTGGTCCCGATGTATTATTCTCTTCCTTTGAACTGACAGTTCTATTGGTAACCCATTCAGAATAAGCTGGCTGCTTTGACTAGTCAATAGACTACGGGGTGAAAAAACCCTCTTCATTTGCTCCCGTTGACGACTACAAAAAAAAAGTAGTTATTCCCCCAGCTGCTGTTGAAGCTCCATCTATAAATGGATAAGACTTTGGTCTAGTGTATACGAGTTGTTGACGTTTAAGGAGCAATGCTGCAATTCTTGTGTTATCAGGAGGTTGGTATTGCTCCTTCATTTAGTTTATAGTTTAGTAATGTTTTACACACATAAGAGTTGCATTTTTTGCTTTGCCACCCGATGCACATCGCATGCAGAATATTTTTGTCCTTAGCTACCTCTCATCAGTCGACTTTAGGAGTGTACATAACTCTCCAAATCTGCAACAATTCGCCCTCGTCAGCTTCCAGTTCTCCCTCTTCATGTTCATCACCGCCATCATCATCATAGACCGGATCTCCCTCTATATTAACCAAATCATCCTCTCTCCTTCTACTGGATCAACGAAATGATCTTGTGTGTCGAATCTCTGGTGTTGAATGTAAGGGCTTCCGCTCCTGTTGGGATGAATGGAATGAAGCGGCAAGTAAACTACGCCTTAATAGGGATCGAGGTAGTTTTTTCCTTATACACCTGTCATTTCTAGTGGATTTAGTGGTAAATTAGTTTTATGATTTGAGTTGGTGTATTGAGAACAGCTTTCTCAGCCCCCTTGTGGGAGGGGGTCACTTTTCATCTTCAATGAATGTGCTTGCTTTTCTGTCTCTTTGATGGATTCAAGATTTCATCTTAATAGAGGGTGCTGACCTGCTAGGATATACTCTTAACTCCTTCAATATCGCACCTACTACCAAAGACTGAACCAAAGAAGGGATGGGTTAGACATAGCCATCTCTCCCTCACCCCTCAGCTCAAACTCTTCATCCTGATCCAGATCCAACTACAGACTTACTAGAGCTACTACATATCCTAGAATTGGGGGAAGGGTGCTTTTGCTTCAGTTGTTAAGCATAATGTGACTACATCGAACCAAACTCATTACTTAGACCAAACAGTCCTTTTTCCTTTGAGAAACAGCTGCTCTGCTCCCTCCTTCAATACCAAAGCCTAAAGCTATTCCTATTGTGCCTTCCTTAATCCCGCAGGTGAACGGTGCTGAGAATGGTTCCTGGAAGCGTACGGCTGAGAACTGTTACTGGAAGCCTATGGAATTTAACTATAGGTACAGGGGGTCTTTTTCGCACTTGAGGTTGAGCTTCTCCCCCATCTCCTTCCAGACCATATTCTTACAGCTCCCACTATCGGTGATGACATTGCAAACTGTTCCACCCGACATGCGTAGGAAACATGTCCCAGTTCCTTACCCCCAATTACCCAGCGTCACTCCTTATCCCTGACCCATTACCATACCATTAAAGCCCTACCTTACCATTCAACTTCCACAATATTAAACCCCAAAAATAGTGGTAAGTGCAAGTCCGAATTAAAAGATTAACTATTAGAATGGGTTACCTATCCTTTTCTAAATCACCTGGCATACGCCCCAGCCCTGTTCCGAACAGGACATTCAAAATTCCAGGAGACAGGCATCCCGTCTATTCTGGCTTCTGAGCCGAGAATCCATTTTTTGATCTGGACGGAGAGAGGTAGCTTGCCTGCCAATAGCTGCCCCTCCATTATAAATGACTTTTTTCCTTTTTCACGTTTGGGGAGGAAAACTGAGAGGCAAAAGTTCTAGCATCATAGCAGCTGGGAAGGAACTTCTTGCTTCAGCTACTATTACGTGGATACCCCATATGCTTGACTGATCAGCTTAACTCACCCCATTTACACCTTGGTTAAGCCAGGATCAGGTGTGGTCAGCTTATACAGATAGGGATCAAGGGAGTCTGATCAAATCCTGGATCCTGAGATTTGGATCCTTGCTTCTGTTACTATCCTGCAGGTATTTGAAGCCTTAAGCGTAGCGATTCTCTGCCACGAATATGGCTGACTTGGCCGGTTGAGGCCATCCTTCTCCTAGGGGATATTCTCTGGATAACCATTTGTTTGATGGACCTTGTCAAAGTTGGCCCTATGACCTGTGGTTGCGAGGAATCCAGGGTTCAGCCTCTTCCTCTAGACCCTGAGATAATATATTTAGGGGCTTTTTTTTTTCCCTTAATGTCATTTTTTATATAAAATAGATCTAGAAGAAAACCAAGCAACATCAACCAAAGTTTGGCTGCGTAGTTCCTGGGCAAGGCTCAGGCTTGCCTAGGTGTTTTAAAAAAAAACACTATTGCATTTTCGACCGTCAATCACAACTTTCAACGTTCTTGAACTTCTTAGATAACAAGATAGGAAAGAGAATCTTCACTGGCTAATGGGCAGGGTCCTACTGGACTGGATTGCATGTTGAAAGATGGTGATGTTGGGAAACATGTGGTCTCATTGGAGTGCCATGGGCAGGGTCCTACTGGACTGGATTGCATGTTGAAAGATGGTGATGTTGGGAAACATGTGGTCTCATTGGAGTGCCATCTCTGCTATCCTTTCTCAAAATTATACCCCAGGTTTTTTTTTTTTTTTCTGGGGGGGTGGGGTTGTAATGAGGAACCCAAGCCCACCCTATTTTTTATGGGTAGACCGGGTAAGCCCCAGGTCCATGTAAGACTAGCAACCCACATGAACCAGGAAAGGCTGGGGCTTATCACCTATGAGCAAGGATTAAAGTATCGGTATCGATCGTCGTATCGGTTGACCAAAATTAAGATACGTATCGGAGGGTATCGTATCGTGTCGGAGATACACTAAGATATGCATATAAATGGATATGAAACACCTTTTTAAACACTTTTGCATAAAAATTTGTTAAAAAAAGCTATTGATAACATGTATTATGCATAAACACTAAATTGAGGGTATCGCACTAAGAATTCAAGGTTTGTAGTTGTCCCATAAATGTAAAATCCTTGTTCCCAACCTTGATTTCCACTTTAGTTAGAGAGAAATATGGTTGGCGGTAATTTTAGAACAAAAACCCCTCAAAAAATCATGTTTTCTGAAAAAATACCCATCTTGGCCATTATATGACCATAGAGCACTGTATCGGTACATACCGATACTCACCGATACTCACCGATACGTACCGATATGTACTGATCGATACATATCGATACTCACCGATACGTACTGATACTCATCGATATGTACCAATCGATACGTAAAAATACTCACCGATACATACCGAAATATATACTTCACCTCGATTTTATATTTTCCATAGAGTATCAGTACGTATCGATAGTGTATTGGTGCATATCGATATGTATCGTAGGATATATTGATACAAAATGATTTTAAAAATTTCATGTATCATATCGGTGTGTATCGTATCGGTCGACTAAATTTAAGGTACGTATCAGAGGGTATCGTATCGGTATCGGAGATACTTTAAACCATGCCTATGAGAACTATGAAACCACTTTCAGTTGGGAGTCTCCAAGGGTTGAGAAGAGTTGAACTCCCTTGGGGTTGAATATAAACACTGTTATGTCTCGTCAGAAAAGCTTGCTTCTTTCTGTCCATAGATTGCTAATATGAATCCCTAATTACTATGGAGTTGATTTTCAGTCACGTACTCTTATGCCTGCATGTGCCTTCTGTTTGACCTAGCATGTTCACATCTCTATTCCGTGCTATACCCTCTAAGCCCTCGTATATATATATATATATACACACATATATTTTCCTGTATGCTTTGTCTTTTTGCTAAGTTAGTCTAAATGCGTGTAGGTTCTGCCGTTGGATTTAGATTGGATAGCCTCCTTAAACTCACTGATACTCGTGCCAGGAATAACAAGATGACTCTGATGCATTATCTTTGTAAGGTACAACTATTTTATCTTGGCCATTATTTGTCCTTCCAGATTGGTTTCCTGTTACTGTAAAGATCAAATAAACTAACTTTTATTTTTAATTGACTTGTTTATGTGTAATAAAATAAAGTCATATTTGGTTGTTATTTTTATCTGAAGTTTTTAGTGTTTAAAGATGCATCTTTTTGCATCTCTGCCGAATTGTATGGAGTTACTTGTACATGACTAGTATTGTTTCTGTATGTTAAGATAGGTTATACAGATATCCATTTTATGCTTGTCGAAAGGCATGCAATGTTCTTCTGGTTTTCTTGTAGAAAGGAACTGGGATAGAACTTGATGCCCTAAAGAAGTTAAAAATCTGGTTTTGCAAAATCTATTTAAAAGTTCATACTTAATTTGTCAAACAAGTTAATGAAGTCTTTTCTTGCTGTGATGCTCTCAAGATGCTCTTTGTTTCATATAGATCTATGACCTATCTTCATATTATTATTTCATTTTTCTACTTTGTTTGCTGAAATTTCTGTGCCGAAACCTACCTTAATCATACCATTGATAGTAAACCAAGAAAGAAGGGCAATAAAAGGGAAGAGGAGCTGCACTATGTCCTCCAAATCAAGAGACTCAGACTAGAATGTAGAAGAGCCTAGAACAATGTACTCATGAGAAAATTGACTTGCTTGAGATACTTACGTAGGAGCCAAAAGTTTAGTCCAACCATGCTAATGGTAATTTTCTTGTCATCCGCTTTGTTTGCTGCAGTAGATTGTTAGTGTTCTCTTTCTTGCATAGCAGTTCTTCTAATATTGAAAGAATCCTCAACTGAGTTTTCTTTTTTCTTCTTCAATAGTAATTTTTCTTACTTAAGCAGTAATTCGTTTTTTAAATTCTAGCATGACCTATGGGAGGGTGAAATTTTCATCCTACCTATTCCTAAAAGCGAAACCTGGCTGTTGAAAAATGGAAAAGCTAACTTAATTTTTGACTTTGGTTTTGACCTTGTTCTGACAAAATTGATTAAATAGGTCACTGGTTGTCCAAATACACTTTTCATCCTTTCATACATGGGAGGATCGAAATTTGTTCCTGCCATGGGTCACATTATGCTTTCCTTATGGTATGATTTGTTTCTGAATTTTGTTGCCTTTTGTCCTTGAATTGGGGCTTGAGAGATATTTGTTCTTAACCCAGTGCCAAATATATGTTTCCACACAACTTCCTGACCTGGCCTTTTTGGTCTACCCTCCACTAGTTAACAGTGTATTCAGTGGCCCTTATTGTATATGTGAAACCAACTCAAAACAACTTCCCTCCACTCATCTCCTATTGTTGCGACCCCTAAATTACGTCAAATATGTTTTTTTCTTATGTTTATTTTGTCACTAGTCTATGTCAACCTCCTCATATCAACTCAACATATTTTATTTTTTATTGTTTCTTTGTCGTCCAGTTTGCACCTCCTTACTTGATTGCTGGTCTTATATCAACATAGTTGTCAAGGTATTGCCTAGGCTTCCAGGCACCCCTTGCTGGATGCCTAGGTGCCTTCTTGGGTCACCTGGACATCTAGGCCCCTCCAATGCCCTGGGTCACCTAGTGGCCTTGACAACTATGATATTAGCCCTATAAAATTTTTCTCTAGGTCTTTGTGAAATGTATTGATCATGCATCACTCTAGAACGACTTCTCCACTTCATCTACATTTTTTCTGATTTTATGTGCCACATTTTCTTCAATTTCTCCTTTATTTATAGATGAACCTAGATATAAAAAATGATCACACAAAAGGATCCCCCTATCATCATTCCTAACTACATGCACTGAAGTTACTCCTCCCAAGAAAAAGAAAAAAAGGATAAAGATTTAAGAACTCCTATAGTGTTGTTGTAAGAAAAAAGATGTTCTGTTTCTCTATTATTCTAGGGCTTGAAGCTTCCTTGATAATTCTCTCTATAGAATTTTTTCATGCAATACGACGATTTTTTCCATCTTTTCCTTTTTGACAAGCTGTAGGTTCTCGCTGATAAGCTACCGGAACTTCTAGATTTTCAAAAAGACCTCGTGAGCTTGGAAGCTGCATCAAAGGTATTCTTGTCGTGCCATGACGATTCATAAATTTTTTCTTGGAAATGGAGAAAATGTTTTCTTTATAATCCATATCATCCTTTGTTTAAACCTTTTCGCCACAAGATGGGCCTTATATCTCTTTATATTACCGTTTGGTCTCTTTTGGTTTTAAAAAACCTATTACACCCTACAGTGGAGGCTCCCTATGGCAATTCAACAAGTTCCTATACTTGATTCTGTGCCATAAACTCCATTTTATCCTTCACGGCATTAATTTTTGTAATAGCTTTTAATAGGGTCATGCAGAATACGGTTACCACCGGCTGATTCAACTTTTTGATAATTTCCTTACAGATACAATTGAAATATTTGGCAGAGGAGATGCAAGCCATTAGCAAAGGGTTGGAGAAAGTTGAGCAGGAATTAACTGCCTCTGAAAATGATGGTCCTGTATCAGAAACTTTTCGCAAGGTAAACCCTTTTTTTCCCATGAGTTACTTTGTCCCATTATCTAAAAATCATCTTTTGTTGGTGAGTTCCTCCTTGAATCCTGCATCCTTGTTGACTGACTTTTGCTTGTAGAACATTGTGGCCAATTCCTTTTGGGCATGTTATATTTATTGGATTTTGTGATTGAGCGCTCTTCATCTGAACCATTTTGAGCTAGTGGCCTTCAGAGTTCGAATATGTCTGTTGATTTTAATTGCAGATGTTGATTAGTTGCATTTATAATCTCCTATGGACGGAGTATGATTAATTAGAAAAAAGAGAAAACTATTTGTCTCTTTGATCAGGGGAAAAAAGAGAAAACTCTCTCTCTATGTGCATGTGGTATTTCCCCCTCTCCCATTCTAACCAAAATTTTATTATTTTGCAGATGTTGAAAGAGTTTCTTATTGTTGCTGAAGCTGATGTTAGGTCTTTGGCTTCACTATATGCTGGGGTGGTATGTTTCTATTTTTGTCTCAGAGTAGAATTTGAACTTTCCAATCATTTTTTATGGTTTTATGCATTTTATTAGTTGCATGACATATTTTCGGAGTTAAATGTCTTACAGGGTAGGAATGCTGATGCATTGGCCCTTTATTTTGGAGAAGATCCAGCTCGTTGTCCATTTGAGCAAGGTACTTCATCTTATTGGTTTTGATCAACCTGAGCTGCTATTATAATTTAGGAGTCCGAAAGAGTGACAGAGAAGCATTAATAAATATGCTTCTTTCACATGCTTCCAACATGGATTGGGAGATTGGATCAGTTTCAGTGGTGGCCAGTCCGATTCCAATATCATTGGCTTTAAATCAAACACCCTTACTTTTTATGAGGTAGTGATGCAATCCCGGGTTTGAAAACCCTGGTTTGGATCGCTTATGGGCCCACTAAGTGTTAGACAACTCAAACAATGAGACTGACGGCAGTTTTGTAATTAATCTGAGTTTTAAGGTCTATTTAGGAGGATAAAGAAGGGATTGGATAGGAATTATCAATTAAAGCATAAGGGTAGTCTTGACATTAGGATACAATACGGACATAAGAAAATAGACTAGAAAGAAGGGTATTTTAGGAAAAAGGAAAAGATGGTGACAAATTAAAGAGCAACACCAGATCTTCTTCCCCAACCTCATGATAGAACAGATCTCACGTCAATATCTAAATTATAGGATTCAAAATCCTATGATGGAACAGTTATGGTGAAACCATAAAACAGAGCAGGAAATATATATATATATATATATCTCATAATATGAATGGATTAACAATCGACGAATATTAGATTGCAAGAAAGAATATCTATAGAAAGCCAAATATGCACCTTGAAATCAAACCAGAGGGTATCAGGAGGGTTACGGCAGAACAGGTTGGCAGGAAATTGTTCAGAAAACCGGGATGCTTCCAAGACTAAACAGGGAGGGGGGAAGAAGGAGAAGAAAGACAAGAACAAGAGGAATAAGATCAGAAGGAACAGAAAGAGAGAAAGAAGGAAAGTAGTAATGGTGGAGGGCCAGTAGAGAATTGGGAGAAATCTGAGAAAGATCTTAGAGTTGCAAGGGCAAAGAGGGTGATGTAGATACAGTTGCACTTACCTGGTTGGACCAGCAGGACCGACTGTGGAAGCCAAGGGCCAAGAAGAACCGGTCCAGCCCAAGTTTCTGATCCAACAAGGGCTGATAGTAGTTAGTTTTACATTATGTCTTTTATTTGTCTTTGAGTAGGATACGCAGGAGGTAGAGAAGTAGGTTTATGTTTGGAGTCTAAGTAAGAGTTTATTTCAGTATTAGAGTCTAAGTAGGAGTAGTCTTTTATTTTCCCTTTATATACTTACATAACTCAATGTTTAATTTTTAGAGTGAATTTAATTTTTAGATTAGTGAATTTGTGCGTGGTGTGTCCCGTTCCCCCTTTTATGCGATTTTCCCTCTTCTCCCTAAGGCTACTTCCATCAGAGGGGTCACGCTGACGCACGCACAATCACACTTCACTCACATGTTGGGCACAATCCGATCAATTTTCTATTCAATTCTGTCCATCTCGTTTGATACGTGCAAGTATATAAAGAAAAAAAGCAGTGACTCTTAATTAGATTCAAAAACTAGAAACAACTTGTAACCAAACTCTCTCTATCTCCTACATATCTTACCCAAAGCAAACATAAGAAAATAAAAGTCATAAGCTTAAACTAAACTACTTCCAACCCTCATTAAGTGCTGGTCAAACCAGTTAAGTGCTACTGCATCAATTCGCCTCTGAAAATAACTTTGGAGGTGGACCAAATAGGTCATCTAAGTCAACACGATGGAGGAGGAATGATCCCACTACCTTCTTGAGCTTAATGTCAGGGACATCTTTAGTGGGAAGAAACTTTTTTTTCTTTTTGGGTAAATGGGAAGAAACTTCATTGCTTTATTTATTTATTTATTCTTTGCTGGAATGAGTAGGTATTCATATACTACTAGTGTTAAACTGTTCGGTTCGGCTTGGTGCAAGATATTTTAGGCAAAACCAAAACTGAACCTTTTAATAAAAGGTTTCAGATATTGAAACCAAAATCTTTTATAAATGATTTCGGTTTAAATGGTTTTCTTAGGTTTTCTAATTTTTTTTTATCCAAACCTCTTCTGTACCTTTAAATTTCTTGTTGAAGTGGATATAAACTTAACATTGGATTGGATTGAATTGTTTATTGTTATATGCTTTCTTTTAAGAGTTGTGTAAACTTTATTTTTTTTATTGAAATGGATGTAAACTTAACATGGGATGGCTTTAAACATACTATTTATATATTAATCGGTTCAATGGTTTTTTTAAACGGTGTGCCATTGGTGTAAATGGTTCGCTTTAAATTGTTTAACTAAACGGTCTCAATTTTGAAACCAAAACCAAACCATTTATTAAATAGTTGGGAAAATTTCAAGTACCACCCCTAATTCAAAACCTAATTCAGTGTCACCCCCACGTTTTGAAAAAAAAATATCATATACGTCCCCCACTTGTATAACTAAATTACACATGTCCATTCCGTTAGTTGAAACTCGTTAAGTGGTGACATCAAGGGGTTAATATGTACTAAATGGACAAACTACCCTTGGAGAAGGGTAAACTTACCATTCTACCCTTCATTACAAAAGCCCCCAAATCAAGATGAAATCAGATAGAGTTTCCATGTCTTCGTTGCAGACCCTCCTCCGACGAACTGTTATCCTCCAACAAGGTAGCTCCCTTGTTTAATTGTTGATGCGAAAAGCGAAGTGAGATTACTGAGTTCTAAGGTTATCAGGGGAATTTGGTAGAGTTCGTTTAATGTTTTCTCCTTAAATTCTAGGTTTTGATTGAAGATATGGGCACTGGAGATGCTGCTATCTACTGCTATTGATAATCTTAGGTTTTGATTTGTTATCACTTGATGGACGTAGCTCCTGTTATTGTCCACAAATGTAATGGACAATAAGGTAAAACTTGTTTCGCTTTTATCTACAGTACCGAGATCTTGCGAGCAGTGAGCTAATTCAAATTTTGAATCTTTCCACTTCATCTTCAAAATATGGTTAACAGGTTAGTTTCGTTTGTGTTTCTCTGCTGCCAAAGAGGATCTAGCTTCTGATAATGGCTTCCTCTTTTCTTTGTTTTTTCCCCCTTCCATTTCACCTGCTAACGAATCGTTGAATAATTAAACGGATGTTATCTTAAGAGTATGACCCAGGCTTAGGTTTCCAAGGGTTGGAGAACGCAATGAAGGAATATTTACCAACTGTTTTGTTTTCTTCATGGTGAGTTGTGATTATTGGGCATAATGACATTCTTAGGGTTCTTGGTTATTTTTAATGAAGTTATTGAACTTGTTTGCTAGTGTTCCTCTTGATTAACCATCTGTGGTTAATCCCAATCGATTTACCTTGGAATCAACACTGATCGATCCGAAGTGGTTGGTGAAGAAGAGGAAGAAGTGGTGGGTTCCACATAAGTTTGTGGGTTTCCAACGGATGGGAATGAGTTATTATATAGAGGAACATAACAGGGTTAAACAATCTTTTCCAGTTTTTAAAATGTGTAAGTTAACACCATTATTCGAGAGAGGTAAGGTAGATATTTTTTCAAAAAGTAGGGGCTACACCGAATTATGTTTCAAATTAGGGGTTGTGCTTGAAATTTTCCTTGAATAGTTTTACGGTTTTGGTTTGGTTTTGACACCCTTATCACATGCCCACAATGTTGCACCTTTTACCAACAGCCACAGTCGACCAAGAAGAATATGACATCTTCAGAGAGAAGACGTCACATTGTATTGTATCTACAAATCCACCAATAGAGTAGGTGAACAAACACTTATCAGTAATCTTGAGATCAGTGTTGTTCACCCATTCAACTTTGTAAGCCTTTGTATGTGACTTTATATGCAATCCCAACTTATGAACGTCTTCAAAGACAACATTAGTGCAACTACTACATCGATCACCATGCTATGTAACTGGCCATTCCACTTGACGTGGGTTTGGAAGATACTATTGCAACGCCAATCTTCATCCTCAATGACCTTGTGAGTGGTCAAAATAGTACGAAGAGCATAACAAGGGTATCACTCCACATCACTGTCATTGCCATTGGCTTCACCTGGCTCATGCTCCGCCTCTAAATCAACCATCTTAAAACTGAGCTGCTCTTCTGGAACTTAAGTTATAAAATAGTCGTTCTCAATTTAAGCTGCCAAATGATTGGGACACTGAGCATTGATATGTCCGTATCCTTTGCATGTAAAACGCTGAATGGCGGCCTTTGGCATCACAAGAGATCTATTGGAACCACACCAAGGTGGGGAATATGGTCGCTTAGGTTGTGAAGATGCCATGTCAAAATCACGCTGAGGTGGAGAATATGGTTGGTTAGGTTGTGAAGTTGCCATAGATGAATCTCTAGCATGTGATTTGCTGAATGGATTTTTTTTGGTGTAAAGACTATTGCTGACTGGAATGTTACCCCTAGGAAAACGGTCTGTAAAAGTCTTTTGAGTATGGCCACTTGTACAACATCCTTCATTGTAGGTAGTCGATTGGATGCTGGTGCAACATTGATCTAAGGGTGCAAACCATGGCAGAACTATCCCACCAATACCTCTTCATCCCACTAATCAAATTGAGTGGCTAAATAATAAAACCTGACAACGTACTCCCCACCTGTTATTCTTTCTAGTCTCAATTGTGCAAACTTGAGGTGCATATGCTGTTTGTAGTTGGTAGGCAAGAATCTTCGGTTTATAGCTTCACTCAACTCAACTCAGGTAGTGACTAGCCAATACCTTGAGTCTAATTATATTGCTGGTGCTTGATTCAACAAACTTGAGCCTTGTCTTTAAGCTTAGCCTCTACAAATGCGATGTTTCTAGCCTCGGTCAACCTATACCATTTGAAAGAGATCTCCGCCCAATCAAGGTATTGCTTTGGGTTGTTATCCTCATAAAAAAAAAAATGTCTAGCTTCGCTCCTCTTTCTGCTCGTATTGACCAACTCCATATGGTGGTGGTGGTGATGATGGCATACCAAGAGACAAGTCCTGTGGGATGGAGTTGGAAGAATCCCCAGTTGCATGGGACACTTTCCTATATAGAAGCTTGCATGGATGTCATCATTAGCATGGAGAGAGTTGACGGTTGTGGTGAGAGTATCGACACGTTTAGTGACAATGTCAACTTTTGCATCAGTTTCTCCTTTATAGGAGTTGAGCTGTTGGAGAATCCCATATTGGCTGTAGTTAAAATATGGATGGAATCTCCAATTTTGGAGTTACTAGGGGCCCACACGACCAAGAGAACACTCAAGTCAAGATATCTGCACAACAATAACTGAGTTTTAGAAGAGAATGGCACTACTATACATATGAGGAATCTTAAATGACTTTAAAGAGGAAAAGTGTGGGGGATGTAATTGGAAATAAATATGAAAGAATGCAATGTCGAGGTGACAATAGAGATATATGGATGGGGGGTAATTCAGGAAATAAAAATAAAAAGAGGATCTAAAGGAAATAAAACACTAAATGTGGGGGCAATATAGGGAATAGGGTTTTAAAAGGGGAGCTTATCGTTGAGGGAGGGGTGAAAGATGTAGTTGAGTCGTTTTCTACCTCTGTAGAATTTGCAGTGGGTGTGATGCGAGGAAGTAGGAGGGATCTTTATGACTTCATTGGAGGTTGGTTTCGATGAAGCTGACCACTCCGGAGGGGTGTGGGGAGTTGACTCGCTACAAGGAAGCCGACCAGGGAGGACTGCGATGGGTGGAGTCCGAATGTGACAAGGAGTTTGAGTTCAACAAGGGATGGCGTCTTCTGAAACCAGTTATGAAGTCTTTTTTTTTTTTATTCCTCTCTCTCTCTCTCTCTCTGCTCTCATAACCCTAGGGCGAGGGGGGTCAATCAAAGTTGAGGGAGAAAATAGGAGGGCGTTCGGGAGGGTTGTCATTGGGAATTGAGGGGAGGGATAACTGCGGGAGTCAAAGGGGTGGCGTTAGGGCTCTAGTTGAGGTAGTAGGCTGGGGGGTTGCACATGGGAATTGCAGGGATGGGGTTAAGGTTTCAATGGAGGCAGTATATTGGGGAGGAAAGACAGTGAGTTCTCTCTCTTTCTTTTTTTTGAGCACTACTGCTAGGGTGTCGTCGAAGGGAAAGGAAAACAATAATGGGTAATGCTTAGAAGAGGTGATTTAAGACTAGAATCACAAGTGATCCTAATCCCAGGTAGGATCTAAAATTCTGGCTGAATAGAGAATATTTTGATTACTCAAAAACCATAGCTCAGATGGAACTGAAACTTGGAGTTTATGAAAATCCTGCATGTGTCAACAAACCCTCAAAAGATAGGCAATTCCAATGGTTGAATTTAGAGTTATGCTGTCGACATGAATTAGGAATCTTTTGACCATTATTCAGAAACTAGGGTTCCTGGCATCGGATGATCCTCGAAATTGGAATGAAGATCCCTTGTAACCTGTCTGGTAATCCTTCAAAAGCCAAGCTTGAACTGCTGGCCGGTTAGATCTGGACTTCGATCAAAGTTTCCAAAATCCTGACTCTTGCTGCATCGATTTCCTCTTGGGTTATTTTTCAAGCTGTACTGATGGTTGATCTTCTGGACTTCAACTAGTCTACTAATGACTTACAAATCACTCTCCCTCAATAGTAGGATACAAGAGAAAATAAGAAAATAGAAAGGGGGAAGAAGATCCCCTCAAGTTTAGGCATCAACTGTATCCCACAGGAAAACAGCATAAGCCATCTCTAAATCATTCTTCACTAACCTGTTCCAATGAATTACATTGGTCTCTCT
Organism: Macadamia integrifolia; assembly: GCF_013358625.1. Taxonomy (NCBI): domain Eukaryota; kingdom Viridiplantae; phylum Streptophyta; class Magnoliopsida; order Proteales; family Proteaceae; genus Macadamia; species Macadamia integrifolia. The sequence goes on along the minus strand of NC_056559.1, from coordinate 15,862,125 downwards.
TAAATAGTTAAGCATAGCCTTACAAATTAGAAACAAACTAAAAAATAAAACTAATGTAAAATAGAAACTAATGACTTTTACTAACTAATACTGACTTCTCTCTAAGAAACTAACACAACACAATAGGAAAACATTCTAGAAGACTAAATCTGACTTTGGCTACTTGACTATTTGTTAATACAAAAAAAGGAAACAAAAAGGAACCAAGCTACTGTTCACGTGAACAGTAATTCCTGGTTTTGAGTTGGCTTGATGGGCCAACATTGAGGCTGGCTGGTCTGGTTTGATGGAACCAGCAGCCCCCTTCTTTTGCAAGCTCAATCTACATCAAGAGGGAAGACAGAGATTGATGGAGGAGGAAGATGGATCCTTCGGCTTTGATGCCAAGTTGGTTGATGGCGAGTAGAGAATTGGTTGAAATCTGAGGAGGAACTCAGAGTTGCATAAAGGGGTTGGGGGTTGGGAGGTGGGGGGTGGGGGAAGGGGCGAAACGGGTAACACACTCACAATCACGCTTCACTCACACATTGGACAATTAATTTTATATTCAATTCTGTCTATCTCGTCGGATACATGCAAGTATATAAAGAAAAAAATTAAAGACTCCTAACTAGACTCTAAAATTAATACTATCTTGTAATTGAGTTCAATTACATCTTTTAGATATTGTACCCAAAGCAAACACAAGAAAATAAAAGACATAAGATGAAACTAAATTTCTTCCAACCCTTGTTGGACCAAAAATCCGGGTTGGACTGGTTCTGTCTGGGTTTAGGTTTCCAAAGCCGGTCATGCTGGTCCAAACAGTCAAGTGCTACTGCATCAAGTACCTGATAAGGGAGAGAAAAGGTTGGATCGAAGGAAATGGTTAAGAAAGCCGCATGGCCACAATCGAACCACAGTAAATACTCAAAATATTTAATTCATTCCAAATTTGGAAAAATCGATGGATACATTCTAGCATATAAAGAAAATAAAAAAGACTCGTAACTGGATTGTACAATGGAAGCTGACTTGAACTCTACTCTATTTCATAATAAAATAGAAGTTTACAAAATTATCCCCAATATAGATATAAATTCCTACCAATCCTTGTTGGTCTGAAAACATGGGTTGGGTTTGTTTCGCTTTGGTCTGGGTTTCCAGATCTAGTTGTGTTGGTCCAACCATGATAGTGCTACTGCATCAGTTAGTGAGGAAGGGTTGTAGGTATATGTGCGTGATCAGGAAAATTGTTGGTACATGTGTTAACAGGAGAGATTTACCTTAGAATCAAATGTTGGAGGAGTCATGTAGCGTACCCTAAATAGGCAGGGAAAGTGTAAGATGAAGTTACTTGTTTGACTTCCAAATTCACATAAGGAATAACGACTCAGCCTTTTCCTTGTTTAGCTGAATTCCTCTGGGTGTTTCTTTGTGAAGTCTGTGGGAGAGAACTGCAGCATAAATTAGATGCATGTATGGTCGAGTAGAGTGCTCTAAATACCTTTTACTAATTTTATGGACTTGAAGCCAAAGGCGAAACGGGAAAATGATGTGCCTAATTGAGATGTCTAGGAGTTGGATCTGGTTGACCATGGAATCTTAGGATATGTGGATATGTGGCTGATATGGACCAGCCAAATTGGCACAGTATAACTGTTGAATGTTAATATCCTGCAACAGATTTTGTGATCGATTCGATCATTTACATTTATCTAGATTTCCCTTTGAATATTTGGTGCAATGTCTGCCTTGGTTCCCGTTGAATGTCAAGACCTATATACTTTTTTGGGCCGTCTGTTTTTCTACTTTCTTCCAAGCATGTATCTATTCTCGGTCTTCACTTTCTCCTTATTTGCCACTTCAGTTGTTTCTACTCTACTCAACTTTGTGAGGATGTTTGGACGGGCCCACGAGGAGAACTGTAAACAGATTGAGCTTCACAAGAAGAGAGCACAAAAGGAAGCAGAAAATGAAAAGATGAAAACTGGTGGTGCGAACAAGGAACCAGAAAGTTTGCAGATTGAACTTGAAAGGAAGAAATCACAGAAGGAAGCAGAAAATGGAAAGATGAAAACTGGTGGTGCAAAAAAGGAACCAGAGCGTTTGTTACGGACTCCAATCGAGAGTGGCAACATCAAATGATTTGATGGTCTTTATAGATACTCAGTTGATCAAACTGAAGAATTTCCCCTTCTCAGAGAGAGGAAGAGAATGTACATTCTCCATCATCATCACCAAAACACTCCGTGGAAGATAGAACAATAATGGCAGTACTTAGACTATTGTTGAGGATAACAAGGGGAATGAATATCTGATGATTTGGCACAAGGAATGAATGGGATGAGATATTTATGATGAGCCGCAAAATATAGGAAGGTTGAACCTGTATTTTAAAAGGTAAACTTTCTTGCTCCCCTCTCCCCAGCACCCGCCAGAAAGAAAAAAGAAGAAAAAGAAAAGGTTCTTTTGTTCTGTTGTTCCACACTATTGTCTTAGTCTGGTTTTATCTTTTGGAACAGAGAAGGGGGAGTCGGTGTAGTCCCTTCCAGATTTCAATAGGTGAGTTGTAAAATATTCACGTTCAGTCATTTGTAAAAATGTTTGAGATAGAAAATGTTTTTTCCCGCCTTCTTTTTGGCCGTGATTCACATTTTTTCTTTGTTCTTTTTGCAAATTAATTAACTTTGTTCTGTATATTTTTGAATTATAGTGATGTAAATGTCGTCTTGATATATTTCATGCAATTGTTCCAAAAACAATCATTTGCTTCCTTTCTCTGGGTTTACATTTTGAGTGGCAAGTTTGTAAAACAAAAGTTGCTTCAATGTTTTGTTTTTCCCCGTGTGCCCTCTACATTTTTGTTTAGTTGTCTTGTTGGCGTGCAAATTTGGTGGATGTGTCCAAATAATAATTTAACCATGTTTGAAATTTTATATTAGGCTAAAATTTGTGGACATTTTTTCTCAGCCGCACAATGAATTCATCTCATGTATCCAACAAAGGAAACCCCACATGCACGCCCTCTACTCACCCCATCCTCCTCCCTGCTTAAGCGGTTTGGATGCCCCGTGATGAAGGAATTCCAATTCACTAAGTTTGTAGGGAAACTCGTTTCAACATTTATACTAATAACAAAAATGAAAGTTCGAAATTCTAGCAAGTGAACTCATAAAAAATCAAAGAGGAGTCAGTGAAAAATTGAAGGGATGAGAAGAACATAATTGGGATAGACAAGCAAATTTGAAAGATGGCCTGTGAAAGAAGTTTCCAAGTCTATTTGAAGGTTGGCATGCCAAATTATCATTACAATTGGTTCAAAAGTGACAAGTGTAATTTTCTTTACACTGCCAACAACTCTAGGAGCTGGTTGCTTGGCAATATTCTATTTTCTTTGTCATAAAATCATTTAAGACTATAGAATTCGTTTCTTTTGTTCTTATATTCGATTCTTAGTGCTTCAAGATGGTCACCTGGAAGGCCTTCGATTCTTAGTACTTAAGTCCACCCTTAGATTCTTTTGCCACTTTCCGTGTCATCTTGTTTTGTGTTTCAATACATATTTCAAGTGTTAAAAAAAAAATTATATCCTAACATACTTAAAATTCTATAGTTAGAGTTTTTTGAAAAGGTCAATTAGGTATTATCTTTTACATTATAATAAATAAAAATGATTTTCTAAATTCTCTCTCCTCTACAGCTTTATTAATAATGCTTTCCTAATTTCATTTAGTTCTTTATTTTAGGGAAATTTACATCCACCTCCTCTTGCAGCAAAACAAAACAACATCCGAAACCTTATCGCAACTTAATAGGGTGGATGGATGCATTTCCCCTTATGACATTTATCGCTCGCATTTGTTTATTACAAATAAATCCCGAGAATGTTGAGAGGCTGTTTCAACCGCTTGACCACCAGGTCACAACATTCATACCCTACCATTGGACCAAGGGTGCCTCTTTTTCTAGAGTTCTAATTGAGTTCAAATTGGACTCTTTGAAACTATATTTCAACTTAGAGTACTTTAACTCCGAGAATGTCTTTTTTTAGTGGTTTAAATGGTTTAAACTTGATATAAGTGGATCAAACCTCTCATTGATCGGATGAACATCTCATACAATGTTTTTGAGCCGTTGAAATTATTTTAGCCACAATTCATTTAATATACAATATATTTGGATGAGTTTAGTAAGAAAAATAGATATCTCCTTAGCTATAAGTGTAGACCCTGTCCATGTTCTAGGGCATCAAAAAATAGAATGGTAGAGATCATATCTTTAGAAAATGAGATTTTCTTGTTTGTTGAGTCTACTTAGAAAACATATGCACAACACATGCATGGAGATCAGAGACGCTTGCAATACAATTACTATGGATATATGAACAACATACTTGAATTGCTAGTTTATTTGCATGTTTACTAAAATTTGCTTTTATTGATAAACGCTTCAATCTTGTATCAAATTAAATGAGGCATCGAACAAGTAAGGATTTAACTACATAACTTCATAATAAGAGTAAATTATTGAATAGACTGTTGGATAGCCTCTATGGTCCTTAATTCTTTTCTAAATTAAACCCATCTTGGTTTTTGGCAAAATGGCATTGAACAAGCAAGGATTTAACTACATAACTTTCTAATAGGAGTAAATTATTGAATAGACTATTGGACAACCTCTATAGTCCTTAATGCTTTCCTAAATTAAACTCATCTTGTTTTGGTAAAACAATCAAACAACTAAGCAAAAGAAAATATTATATAGAGAAATTGAAATACAAGGAAAGCTGCTAATGAACATTACTTATAGTTAGTGTTCTAAAGTTAAAAAGCATTAAGCAATGATGTATATACCAATTCTGCCCCTGCCTTAATGCCCATAATTCCTTATTCTATTCAATCGCTGTGGGTTAAACAGGTTGGCTTTGACAGTATAAATGGTTCAGTTTTCATGGTGTCAATTCGGTTTGAAACCGACGGGTTAAACGGTTAAAATCGAACTGACCCGTTTAACTAATCAATCTTAAACATGAAATCAGAACCAAACCATTTACTAAACGGTTTTATGGTTACAGTTTCAAATTTACATCCATACTTATAACCTCACCGACTTAGGTTGAACAGTATGAAACTATGGTATAGAAATTACATACAATAGTGATCATCATGTCCATTTCTAAATTGGTCCAAGCTCATACCAAAGATCTCATTAACCATTAGTGTCTTCCAAATGCTTAAGCTTCGACCAAAGAAGCTCATTGAGACTGGGTCTAGATGTCCCAAAACACTAGCACCATTCCTCAAAGCAAGACCCCTTGTCTCCAGTACTCATAAAGGGAAAGAAGATAGAGTCTATTCAATCTATTTTTTCTCTAATACAATAGTTGGAATCCGAAAAGAAAACAATGACAGAATGGAAGAACTTTGTTTCATAGACATATATAATCAGATGGAATAGGATTGGAAGAGCTATCATGATTATTCATATCAATTTCAGCAGGCAGGAAGTTTTTCTGTTTCATTGACTACAACAATCGGGTAAACTGGCTAGGTATATAGATCTCGAAAGGGAAGGGATCCAGGAGCAATGCTGGCACAAATGCTACTTACTCTATTGATTGACTATATAATAGTAGATCACTGATAGGAAAGATAGCACCGACCTCATCCCCTCTCTGGACGAATATCGAGCGATAGAGTCGGTGGGTTTCTGTGTCCTTCTAGATTAATCTTTATTAGCAACTAGATGTGTGTGTATTAGTTGGAACCTCAAATATCTAATGAAGTAAATACACCACATATAGCCTCAATTTTCTGAGGGAGGTAAATTAACAAGTGTATACATATAAACAATTGGCCATAATAAAGATGTATGTATATTCTTGAGAACAATAATAATGCATCACAAATACAAAAACAAGTTAAAAGTCAGATACAACTGAATATATGAGCAAAATTTCCATTAATAAAATACATCCAAAAGAACTAACAAGTCCCATATTAGTGGCATACTTTTAAAAAACTTTTAGAATCAAGCCCTTAGTTAGCAGATGAACAATTATTTAAACTATAGAAATTTATGACTCATGAACTTGCTCCCACTGATCTTTAGATAAAACCTATTTGACTCTTCCCATTTTTTCATAAAGAAACTTAGTTTGAACAAAGTTAACAACCACTAGTTTGGAGGAACATAAATTCTAAGACTAAAATTTACTATCTTAATAGCCAGAGAAACATTAAGGATTAGTTTCATTCCTCAAAATTAGAACCTTTCAAAATTTTAATGGAAAATAGCTAAAATGTCAAAGCTGAAAAATATAATTATATATACTTTTTAAAATATATATATAATATACAAAAACAAAAGGTATATTAACATTCCAATAATAGAATTAACCTCAATTAATTGGGCTATTAATCAAATTTATCCTAATATTGTTTTCAATAACTGTAGGAAAATACAAACTGAGGAAAGATCTGCCGTCATCGGGGTCACACCTGTGGTGGTAAGATCGCCCAACATGTAATGAAATCTTTCACATGCAAGGTGAGATGCTTGAAATAACACTACTTTGAAGATTTCACCATTTTTGGTGACAAGATAAGAATCTCAAAAACTATGAAGCTCAAAACATCACCTTCACATTGTCACGCAAAATCGACCAAACGAAGACTCACTTGTGGTGACAAGAGCACAATTTTCACCCTATAATCTCCTTGACTGCAATCTATCCCAAATAGTCAATAGTGATTTCAAAAATTTAGTAAGTAGCCCACTAAGTAGAAGCATAATCACTGAAATTATGAAAACCTAGGCTTGGATTGCTATGAAATGCTAATGGGTTTAAATTTGAGTGCAAATAATTAGATGAGTTATTTCACTATTTAATTAAAAAAAAAATTTAGCCTAAGCTCACAAAAGCAACCTATTGTAAATTCTAATAGTCAATATGAAAATATCACAATTTAACAGTTAATAAAGTGAGCACATTCTCAGTATGACATTTTTTGTACTTATAGCCATTACCATAAATAAAAAAGTTTTAAATATATAAAATTTTCAATAATGACAATAAGCTAAATATGACAGTTCATAATATTTATTCATGATAGTAAAAAATATATGAAATATATTATCTTATCTATAATGCATTAGATATAAGAGGTTGCATGACAAATATGATCATCAGACTCGAACGATTTTAATATCTAATTCAAACATTAGTCTATAAGCTTTAAAACCAATCACAATAAAGTCACTCATAATTTTTTAGTTAACAGTTCATTAGGTAATGAGGCACATGAACCAAATAACTTACTTGACCAAAACAATAATGACACATTAACAAATAAAAGTAATATGGTCTTAGATCCATATAGTGTAAATAACATAGTAGGTTTTATAGCAATAAAATACTAAAACTTAATGTGCTTATTTAAATCATTTATTAAAAGTAATATGGTCTTAAATCCATATAGTGTAAATAACTTAGTAGGTTTTATAGCAATAAAATACTAAAACTTAATGTACTCATTTAAATCATTTATTTTTTTGATAAAACTCATTTAAATCATTTAAGTACAATATATCCCTTTTATTTCAATAAATTTTTCAAAAAAATTATACTTTATCATAAAGTACACATATGACATATAAATTCAAGAAAATATTACTTATAAGAATGCACTTATGATATTTTGAATCACAAGAATGAGTCAAAAGCTCATAAATAAGTCTTTCATGATAAAACCGGATGTCACAGACCATATATAAAGCATCAAAGAAATCATTGAAATACCCTAGGTTGGCTTAAAATTTATGAAAAACGACTAATGTAATGCATATAATTAAAAAAATATGTATAATGCATCAAACACCTTCAATAGGATAATAGTCTGTTCTCCCACTATATAAGAGAGTGGGGGCCTGTTGACGTAATAAAAGTATCAGTCATAAGAGCCAAAATCAGTTCATATTAGAACTAAACCAAACTTATCCTAACTTAGCCTGAACAAATAGGGTCAAAACAATCAACGACATAAAAAACATTTCATAAATCATTTTCAATAAACTAAAATCAAACGATTTCTAATTCCTCTATCATAAGTTATTTATGGTCTATCTAGTTATTGGACTTCAGAATTAGGTTTCAATGAAACTTATAATCGATATAATTAGAAAATTAATAACAAATACAAGCAACATAGGATAATCTTGTATCACAACATCTAAATTATGAGTATAGACATCAACATTAATATTAATCTTTAAAATGTCAACTTTATCCATAATTTTTTTTATTAAAATCTATTAAATTATAAAATTCATAAGGTTGCATAATTGAAAATCCATGATGAATAGACCAAACTAACAACAAAGTTCAACTTAGTGAAATTCACATACATTAGCTATAAAGATTACATTACCCAAGAGACATAAATATTATTATAAAGACAGATGTTTATTGTTTGTCCAAGAGCCATTACAAAAGCTTAGTGATTAATAAAAATTAAGGAGTCTTTTAGACGTGTGAGCTGCATTTACAACTATTATTTTCAAGTGCTAATTATAATCAATATATTATGTCAATACACTCCAATATTGTAAGGAATTAATCAATACACTTAATAAAGAATCAATAGATCATAATATTCTTATAAAGAATCATTCGATCAATGATACAGATAGATAATATTAGTGGATATAATGAATAAAATATATAAATTCCACCTTCCTCTTACATTGATAGAGTAACATAAAGCTGTTAAAACAACCTGTGGGTTCAAATCCGAACCCTAGTTGAGCAAACCACACAGAGAAATAAGAACACGGATCTAATAAAATTATGGAGAATCGATTTGTACCTTTCACCTAGTATGCTGAAGACAATCGATGTCGATCACTCTCAATGTCCCTCTTTTGGCTATGGATCTTCTATGGCTCTTTACACCTCCTTGGTTCTCTCACTTCAGCGGTAAAATAAGAAAGAGTGAATAATAGCTGTAGGGACCCAAAATCTAGTATTTATAATATTGTCTTGCACCCAAAATCCTAAACCATAATGAGTTGGGTCAGCATATCCCTAAACTTGAGAATGGATCAAACTGATTAATGCAACTTGACTCTCACCCATTTAATCAACCTGAATAATTAATTAAGCCCATAAATCCAACAACTTTCTACTTGGGATACATTAATTATAAGGATGTCTTTTAAATTGGTGTGATCATAGAATCTCATTACAGTAACCACTTTATTGTGATTCAATTGAAAAATCACTCGAATCGAAAACAGTAAAAGATACACTTCAATATACATTATACAATTTTTTGTCATTACAAATATAAGTAAATTTCTCAACACGAATCTATGTGGGATATTAATATATAAATATTGACATATCCTCAAATAATACTATTGTCATTCTATGTAGGTCCTCAACTGTGATATTAACCTTCATTGTGGTAAATCACCTTTGATCTGGGGTTAGTATCTAACTGTGGCTTTTCACCTATAACCTATGGTAAATATTGTCTTTGAACCGTGACAAGTATTGTCTTAAAATGTGGCAAACATTACCTAAAAACTGTGGCAAGTACTGCCTTTTAAACTGTGGTAAAATATTACTTTTGAACTATAACAAATACTTCATTTCAAACTGTGGCAAAACTACCTATAATTATGACAAATGCTGCTTTTTAAATTGTTGCAAAACTTCCTATAACTGTGGTAATTATTACCTATAAAACATGCTCAAATGAAACAGTAAGCAATAAATAAATAAAATAACCTTCCACAATATAGATGCTAAAACATAATCATAATTGATCAAACTGTGCTTCAAAACATAAAGGCTAAATTTTTAAATATAAACAAGTAATCAACAAGAAACAAATCTCTCACTAACCAAATATATCAAGAACTCAATAATATTCATGTTACAAACATGATCTTTGAACACTCCCATTGGAAAAACCTTTGTAAGAAGCATGCCAACATCCTCAGTGATTAGGAGTTATAACTGAAATTGTATCATTATCCTTTAGGACAGGAATTCATTGATCTTCTTATTTTCTTGTATTAACTGTGAAAAGTACATCAACTTTTAAAAATTTAATCACATTTAGGAAAAAGAACTCCTAAGTCAGTGTTCTTTTCTAACATGTGATGATATCACATTTGGAAAAATGTTATCTTTACTGTCAAGAAATACACAATTAAATTGAATATTTACAAACTTTGATAATATCATCTTTGAAAAATTCCACATTTATTGTTGAGAGAGGCACAATTGAATTGAATGTACCATTTTTATGGATTTTTTTTGTAGAATATTTTGATGGATTTCACTCAATCCTATCGTGTCTTCCCCATTAGAGATATATTTGTGTATTCTTAATGTGTCATTAAGATAACAAAAAATCATATAACCGTAACTACATTCCTATCATTTGGGCTAAAAATGCACTGGTCCTCTTGTAAATCTACATTTACTGTGAAAAGAACAATAAATTTTACGGTCCCCTCACCTTTGGGCTTAGAAACCTCTAAATTATTATTATTTTCTTTAAATTGGATAATATCTTTGAGCAAATGTCACCAATTTTGCTATCCCAGGAAAAGCCATTGAAGAATAAAATGTGCCACTTTTGAAGATTTCACACTACCATTTCATGGTTTCCTAAAAATTTACTATGTAGCTATACATGTGCGGAAGCTTATACCTAGTTTAATTCCAACATCATCCATTCATCGTAGGGTATTCTAAATATAATATGCAAGCATAAAATATCATTAATTTTCTACTTATGTCATTCATAAATGACTTTTCAATATCATGGTAATGATAAATCAGTGCATGATAATGATAAATTAGTGTATGCATAAATATAAATATATGTGTGGGAACACACACTTAAAGTGTTATTATACAACAATTGACAAAAACATGGCATAACGTTATCATAGAATTGAAAATTAGAACAAAAAATCTTTCCAAAACAAAATCAAGACAATAAATATTACCCAAAATAATTTCGAAGCCGATATGAAACTAAAATAGAATACCACAACTGTTCCAGAATAATTCTGAAACAAAAACCTAGGTCCTAGAACAATTCTAGAATAAAAAATCTGGGTCTTATTTTCTTGTATTAAAATCAATACAGTAAATTGAACATCCACCCATTGGTCAAACCATAAAAAATATTTCAAAGTACATAATTTCATCCTCCCACTGACTCGACCAATCAAATATTAATTCACAACATCCCAAGTACATGATAAAGTGACATCATGATGACCAATGGTATTTTATTATCCATAAGACCTTGGAACTCTTAATAGAATTGGTTTAATTATTTATTATTTTTTTTTTTTGAAAAAACCCATTAGGCATTACTTGAAAACTTCTTATTATCAAATATCATCATTTTAAAACACATTTAAAGGTAGAAACCTAAATTTATCCCTTCCTTATTAAATCATCAAATAGACTTGGGTTTAAACAACAAGCCCACAAAAGTTTAACAAAAACAAACCTTTTGGGGTGGAATACATGACCCTTTTGATGAACGATAACATATTCATTTCTCAAAACATTGATCAATGCCCTATTGTTTCAATGATTAAAAACAATTATAAAATAAAATTTCAAATAAACATATCATATAAAAAATTAGATCATTAAATGTGGTCTGAAACAAGGAATCCAGCGCAAATATATATATATATATATATATAAATTAAAAAATAGAAAAAAGAAAAAAAAATATTTCAATTTGGTATTAAAACGACCCTTAAAATGATATTTAAAGCTTTTTAAATAAAAACCCAAAAAGAGCCAGAATCCAAACAAGCCTTTAAGATATATTTTTTTATTGTTATAACAATACTTCCCTGTCAACACTGGAAAAGTCAACGTTGGCAACTTTTCCCAGTGGATTTTCCGACGACCCACCAAAGAGCCCAAATGGTTCAATTTTTTGGGTCAATGGGTCGAGGTATCCAGGTTGACCAACCCGATTGGTTCAATCACGACACAATTCAATAGAACAGATTCATCTTGATTCTGGGTTGGTTTATGATTTAATCACTTTAAGGGGACTTGGTCAATACATTGGATTTTATTATTATTATTATTATTATTATTATTATTATTATTATTATTATTATTATTATTTTACCTATGATATAACACCAATGCTAAATCTCAAAATGATCAAGTGTAGGATCGGTCTCAACTGATTTCGATTCGTATTATATGATCCAATCAATCAATGCTTGTAACATACATGTTCAACATTACAGTGGTCTCCAAGTCAAATTGCAGTTTTGGTTTAGAAAAAAAGATTCCAAAAAGAAACTTTCATCATTTACTTTAGTGTTTAAAAATAATAACAATAATGAAAAGAAAAAAGAAAAAAAAAAGAAAAAAAAAAACTTAATATCAAAACCGAGTTTATTTAAAGGGAAAAGGTTGGGTAAAAGTGGGGAAACATATTTCAATGGAAAAGGAACCAAATCCTAGTCAATACTTCCCCAGTTATACCCGAACTTCTATTTTGAAAGAAATCGAGTCCTACAAGATTTAAGGAAAATAATTGAAGAGGGAATATTCTCTTCTCCTTCTTCCCAAAGTATCCTTCTTCCCCACGGTAACGAAAATAAAATAAATCTGAGTTTCAAAAGAAACCCCTAAGTGCAGCGGTTGCTCCCAGCTATCGCCGCCTCCAACTGCCCGACGAACTACGACCCAAGTCCAACGTTCACTGTGCCGACATCCAAACGTCAAAATACTGAACCATTACCAAGAATAATGAAAATCTTTGTCGGCTCAGTTCGGATTTGTTTGGGTCGAATGCCTTGGTGCTTTGACCATTTTAAAATTCAAACCCTTTTTCAAAAGGTAAATTTTTATTAAAAACAAGAGAAATTTACTATACCACCCCTGAAGAATGTCACAATTATAAGACCACTCCCTCTGTTTCACCAAATTATACTCAGACCCCCTACCGTCAGTTACTATTAAATAAAACTTTAAAATGACGATTCTACCCTTTTGACTAAAACCCTGCTTCCCTTCTCGTTGGGAGTGGTATCCTGCGTATCTACGGTCAAGTCGTTGATGTTGAAGCCCATGGCTGGCCATATGAAGTCAGGTTTGATGTATGGCACGTCTAGTGGGGAAATAGATCCTAAGATGATTTGAACGATGGTCAGTGTTTTAGGCCTTTCAGCCGCAGTGGGATGGGAGCAAGCCAAGCACAAGAGCAGTAGGCACTGAGCAAGAGGCTTGATTCGTAATCATCCATTAGCCACTCATCGACGACCTCCAAAATACGACACTCGGTACAAAGCACTATCTTGGGGATCGTTCCGTCGTTCCTTAGAAGGATAAGGTGATTGCAGTGATCCGATGTGTGTAACTGTTTCAAGTGATCATTGAGTGCTTGAATTAAACCCTTACCATCAACATTTTCCTTCCACTTATCGTATTCCTCGAAGCATTTCAAGAACAATTCTCCATTGCCTTTGGCCATGATTTTCGATCCCTTACTGATCAATGCCCACGCTTGCTCATTGCCATCAAAGATTAGCATTTGTCTTGATTTCATGCATTATGTGGTCATTCTCGATGGTGTTGCCATACTTCATCTTAGAGTACCACATGTTCTCTAGTCGGTTCCAGAAGAACCAGATGTTTGTGAGGTCTTCCCAACAATAGTTGAGCTTCTCTGTTGTGATGATGCCAATGTTCCTCTTCACTCGATCCTTGGGGTTTCTCTTCCCTACGTACATCATCTTGAATCGTATGCCTGCTTCTTCTACCACTGCTCTTCCCTTGGTTGTGAATTTCCTTATCCAATCTATGTATTCTCCTCCATATAAGCAAATGAATTGTTCTTCCTTCACCTGCAAAAAATAATCATTTTTCTTCTATGTGTTACGTATGTCAAGAATCAATAAAACAAAGTTAGACAAGAAGAAGAAGAAAAATAGTTGTCATGATTATGATATGATGTTTACCCAATGGAGTATATCTTCATCAATGGCATCAACCAAGAATTCAAGTCCCCAGGTCTCTGAATTCCAAAGTTCTTTCTCCCTCTCGTTGGTGAAATTGAAGGCAAGCTTCCCTAGATCCACAACATATGGAGGGCGTTGGGATTCACAATCTTACCCCATCTGTCCAAAACCACTAGGATTGGCTTCTTGTTGAAATGCCACATCTCCCGATCCTCCCTAAAAATAACCGAAAAAAATCAAAATCCACCTAAAATCAGCCCATCGGTGATCGAACTATCAAGAATAGAACATCGGATTTTATACAAGCACCGATAAACCGCTATCACCATCCATCAACGATGCCATTGTTGCCATCCGTTCTTATTGCCGTCATGCTCCGATGCTCTTAACGATTGCCAGTGATAGATTTGGGAGACCCGATTTTATACAAGCACCGACAAACCGCTATCGTCGTCCATTACAAATGCCGTTGTTGCCATCCATCACCGTCGCCACTGCCGCTGCCGTCATGATCTCCGATGCTCTTAACAATTGTCGGTGATAGATTTGGGAGAAAGGTATTACTTATTACATGGGTATTTCAGGTATTAATATTTAGTAAGGGTATTTTAGTATTTAAAATAAAATATAGTTGTTGACATCAGTAAATAAGGTATATTCTTTAACAGTGACTGATTGTAAAGGGTTTGAGTATAATTTGGTGAAACAGAGGGGGTGGTCTTATAATTGTGGCATTCTCTAGGGGGTGACGCGGTGAATTTCCCCAAAAAACAATTTTTCCATTATATCGATTCTTATCCTGTATGGTCACTTCTGATACCACTTGTTAGAAAAACCTATGGGTTCAAATTTGAACCCTAGCTGAGGAAACCACACAGAGAAACAAGAACATGAATCTAATAAAATTATGGAGAATCGATTTGTACCTTTCACCTAGTATGCTAAAAACAATCGACGTCGATCACTCCCAATGTCCCTAAACTTGATAGTGAACCAAATTGGTTTATGCAACTTGACTCTCACCCATTTAATTAACCTGAATAATTAACTATATCAACAAATCCAACAAAAACATCATAATAAAGTAGTGCAATTGTAACCAAGTGGTTGGCTAAACATAAATGCAAGTTTATTGGTCACAATGGAATTCTCAATGGGCTAGCCAAGGATTAAATATGACTAGATAAAGAAATAAACCAATTTGGAATTAAAACCAGAATAATATAACCCATTAGAAATGCTATGGGTTTAAGCTTCTTAAGCCCAATACGTAATTTTCAGGAAGTTTTAGCTAAAGCACACTTAACACGAGAAAGGAATTTTAGTGTAAGTTCATTCACTTGTTTTAACAAAGTCTATTACTAGAACTAAAACCAGTTCATATTTGAACTAGACTATAATGGTTTAATCCCGACCCACAACAAAAACGATTAAACCAGGCAATGCAGAGTCAACGTTCAACTAAGTCGGATCTCCAAGTCAATCATCTGAGCCATAAGGCAAACAAACCAATAATAGAATGGGACCAAGTCAATAGTCAATGATCAATTCCAACTATTGATCGGGTTAAAGGGTCATCTAAGACTTGACCCCGTATGGTCATTTTTTAGGTCAAGGTTGATCCATCTAGGTCATACTGAATTTAACCTGACTCGATTTCGCATCAATTCGCAATATGAAATCATTTTCATATAAATATTTATATGTAAAACACCTGCAACACTCATCATGCAACAATACAACTATAAAAGGATGGGTACTCAATAACTAAAAAAAAAAAATCAACTGATTTATCCCAACTCCAAACTACCAAAGCTATCACTATATAAAATCTGTATTATTGGATTAGATTACTTAACATATTTCTGTTGCACCACAGAAGCAATCTTCTTGATCAGGTACAATGGATCACTTCAACCAATAAATTGACTTGTTCCTTTCTGGAACCAATGCTAGAAAAATGAATCTCAAAAATTGCCTACTAACATCTAGCATTAAAGCAAAGCATTAAATAATGTGAAACAACTGTATTGTAAATTTGAAATAATGATGGTGTCAAAATACCTTTTAAACTGAAATTCTATCTTAGTACCAACTACATCCTCACAATGATAGAGAAGTACAATATAAATCCATGAACCATCATCATAAGATATCCCAGAGATCAACAATTCTAATGATTAATAAATAATCATACAATTAATCAAACTTAAGGCCTATTTCATGTCATTGTAGTAAGTATAATCCACAACATTTTTAAGCGCAGGTTTGTAAGACACACGGCATGATGTTATGATAAAAATCTTGGGAGAAAATTACCGAACCGAAAATTCGTAGCATTGGGGATTAAGGCCCTTCTTGATTTCATCAAGTTCATACAAAATGATTTGAAAAATCTATCTAACTTTTCTAAGTAAAAAAGTAGTTTAGAGTCTTACAATAACTTTAAGCACTAGATTTATGAATATAATGGTAAGATATAACCTAACATTAGAAGACAAAATTGATTGGATTAGAATTCTATAGAGCTTGAGATCCACCAAGAATTAATGCATTGGCTTTCTATTCTGGCTATGAATGCTAATAATATTCAATTATTATCCAATCTTACAATAAATTGATTCAGGAAACATGGGTCCCGACTCCCACTTTATACATGTTCCACCCAAGAGTGAATTAATTCTACATCGTCAACTCACTTAGGAAACATTGGGTTTGAATAGAATCCAATACCATTAGTTATACAAAAATTTTAACAATTGTCTTACACTTGGTACTTCTGGATAATAATTTTAGGAAAAAAAAATCTTTCTTATCTGTAGTTTTCAATCCTTTTAGAGAATAGATTCCTAAAGCTCATAATGATCATTACTTGTATTTCTTTGACTTTGTTCACATTGAATATGGAATCAATTGATGCATGTATGTATCTAAGATTATATCAAATGATAAATCTTTGGATGCAATGACTTCGTGAGTAGACACATTCATATTAAATATGGGCACATGAAAAAGCCACACATAATAGATATGTAAAATTTTCATGTACATAGATGAGGTAATATTTAACATTTAGTACAAAAGAAAAAAAATCTCCCAAATGTAATAGAATACAAAAAATCAACAATTTGTAGGTTTAAAAAAAATGAACTTGCAATTACATCGTGATGTGTCCATGTGCTAGTAGTGGGTACCTACTCGTGCCCAAAACATTTAACAAATCCACATGGCTCATATTCATATATCTGCATAATTTCATATTAAACATGGTACTGTCAGTAGTCTAGATATGATAGAATCATGATCTACAAAGCCACAAACCTATCACAATCGCTAAATATACTTGTATGCCCGCTTTATTGTGGCAAATTACCTCCTTTCATGCTTGTCTTGAAGTTAGAGAATTGGCTAGCACAAATGATAAGGGTCCTACCCATAGATGCAACAAATCGATAACGAAAAATATCGCCTTAGACAAACTCAGCAATCCCTTTAAGAACAAGCCATTAATATTAAGGAATATTCTCTTTTCTTTTATTTTTACTATATAATATACAGTATGATAATTGGGAGGGAAATATTCCCCTTCCTTCTTCCCAGAACAATCCAGATAAAATGAATTTGGAAACTTCCAAAGAGCAAGCACCTATTGACAATCACCAAGTCAAAGAGCAAGTAACTAAATGACGATGAAGATTTGAAGAAAGAAAAACGAAGACTCCAAAAGGAACCACCGATCGATCATATGGCTCCAATGACTAACAATTGAACATCATATGCCAAAAAATCAAAACAGTGACCCATTATGTATGTAAAGCCCTTTCAGGTTAAAAAGATTCAACCACCGTCCAAGTTTAGTGTATCCGACCGACAAAAGCCAAATTTCCACCATTAAAAA
>NC_056559.1:15759420-15844114 GCF_013358625.1 Macadamia integrifolia | reverse complement strand
TTTTTTTTTTTTTAATTGGTTAGAAGAGCATATGGATAATTAGTGAAACCAGATCTTTCCAATCATTTCAAATTTGGGAAAAATAAAGAAAGAAAATAATAAATCTACCTTTAAACGTCAACATGTCGTAATATATAGCAGAAAGTCAAAAATTGAATTCTCACATCTTAAAAGAACAACATTTCATAAAAATTAAAATAAAAAACTGAAAAAAAACAGCCAGAAAAATCAAAATTATCATAGCCAATCATGAATCCCTCTAAGCAACCATTGGAACAGAGAACAAGAAGAAGAAAATCCAACCTTGCATAATTCAGGGCCAACTCCAGAATCAAAGTGAGAAAGCTCACAGCGAGATCCTTCGATCACAGGAGCTGCAGATCTTATAAGAGTCGAAAACGCCATGGCTTGAGCACTGATTTCTCCAACGAAAAGAATGAGGGTTGAAATCGTCTGCAATTCCGATCTCGTACAATTCCATGCAACACCACCTTCGAGCGGTAACACGTGTATTGATACCAATACAATGGTCCAGATCTAGTATAACTAATAAAACATTAAATCAGTGAAGAGACATTCAAATCAGATCTGGACCATTGCATTGGTATCAATACACGTGTCACCCCCTGAAGGTGGTATTTCACGGAATTGTACGAGATCAGAATTGCAGACGATTTTTTTCCCTTTGTATACTAGTAGCGGAGTAACCGAGAAAGATGAGTATAGAGACCTTCGAAGAAATGGTGAAAGAAAAATAATTGGAGGAAATTTTGTTTTTAAAAACAGTCTCTGGGTCGTGTGTATTCTTGTTAAAAGGGTTCGATAGTTTTTTAGGTAAAACCGAAGGGTGTTAAATGGTTTGATTTGGGTGTAAACGATTTGATATGATTTGGTTTGGTTTGATTTGATTTAATACAAGATTTTCGGTGAAAACGGAAACTATTGTTTTAGTTTAAATGGTATCGATTTAAGTGTTTTATTAGGTTTTCTAAATTTGTTATTGAAACTGCTTCTTTCTCTTTTAAATTTGTACTAGAAATGATTTAGATTTACATTGAATTGAATTGTTTATTATTTTTTATGTTATATTGTCTCTATCTAGGCATAGGATTCCTATTTCCAGATAAAAAACATTTGCCTTTTTAATCTTTTATTCAAAAGTTTGGATGTATTTTAATCTTCTTAGTAAATTTATTTGATATTACTATAATTATTCATACTAACTATGAATGACTTAATTTATTATCCAGATATTTATTGATTTATCATCGGTGAAATTGGTCCGGGTACGTTTAAAATATTTATCTAAAAGATCTCAATTTTAAAATTAAAATTGAACTATTTATTAATTTGTTTTACGATTTTTGGTGTAAACAACTAAGTTCGTTTTCATTAAACGATTTTGGTGTGATTTTGGCGCTCTTGCAGTTTGGTAGCTCTCTCTCTCTCTCTCTCTCTCTCTATCTAGCAGGTCATTATTACGTGGTGCACAAGAGGACCCACCTTTTTGTATCTGAAATTTTGACTGAAAGTGTAATTTTTAATAGGAACAAGGAAATCTATCTAATTGCATGTGTCTATGCTTAGATATGGGTAGGTGCGGAAAGACTGTGCTGATAGTCCAATAAGTAGGATTTTTCATTGGTTTGCTCGCTAATGCAATGACCACGTAAGTGGATAGTGGATAGCATTTTCTTGCCCTTTTTAATAACATAGAACTGAAGTTTTGACTCGTTAGATGTGGAGACCACGAGTTGGTCAACATTGATGGAGTTTGTGATCTCTAATCAAGGGATTTTAAGACATAGTAATATTTTATTAAGCTAGTTTTCAATACTTTGGAACAATTTTAGATTTAGGATAGGTAGACGAATATATTCTGCCTCCGATGTCTATAGTTCTCAATGCTACCTTTGATCACGTCGCAATAATGCTATACCTGAACCCTGTCAGTTATAATCGCTCCCAAGAATTTTGGAAAACGAAATGGGCTTTGACAAGGAAAAATATTTAACTTTGAGCCTTTCTAACCCATGCTTGGCCTAAATCCAATGGGCTTGGACTTTTTGTTTTTTCTTTTTCGGTTCAAAGAAAAACACACTAAGGATTAATACACATATAAGAGTTTTATATACCAGAGTTTTTGCTGCCTTTAGAGGCTAAGGAAGCCTTTAGAGGCTAAGGATAATAAGTATGTCATGGCTGGGCTACTATTAACATTCTTACAACAAAAAGTAATGTCATCTGATAAGTTCTTGATTTCCTACAAAGTAGCAATACTTATGCGTGGTCATATCCCTCCATCTGGTTTTTGAAGGAGATTTAAGAGCTTCTTTTCTGAGAACCAGACTTCTTTCAGCTTCCAGTTGTTGTCAATCGCTATTCGCATACTTGCTAGAATTGCTTTAGCTTCGATCTCTTCATTCTGATTTGCTGAAGAAGAATCAAAGCTGATGAACCTAAGCTTGCCTTGGAGTAGTATCCCATAGGCCCATCCTGTGGCTGATGTCAAAATATTAGTAGCTCTAGTACAAATAAAAAACGTACAGCAAAAAATGATTATGGCATCCTATAGTTAGGCTTGTTGGATCATCTGTATTAGGGAAATTCAAGGCATCAACATTTTTAAATAAACCAAGTTGAGCAATCCAATTATTGATATCATTCAAGACAGAGTGTGGGTTGGGGCAGGCAGTAGATGCAATGATGTCATTTCTATGTTTCCATATAAAATATAAAATAATGGAAAAAAAAAACTAAAAATCCACATTTTTTGAGATTGGGAAAACTTCCTATTATTGAGGATGTAGCTAATTAGATGTTCATTGGCGGAAAGAGTAAGGAGGTGGGGTCTGAAACCTAACGGGCCCGCTGCCTAGATGTGTGCTGAGAAGTCATATAGGAAGAAAAGGTGAAATATTGTTTCTTCCTATTGACTACAGAATACATATGTTGTGTCAATGTCCATCCAATTTCCTAGAAGTGATCGAATTGGAATACCCTTATGTGAGATTCTCCATAGAAAAGTTTTGAATTTGGGGTGAGATTTTAATTTCCAAATTAATTTATGCAAGTTTCCATTTAGGGTTATGGTGGGGTTGTAAAGGCTACTGGTGGAGCCAAGGATTTTGGATCTAGTTTTTGTGGAGAATTTACCATTAGGTTGTAAGGTACACATCCATGTGTCGCCCTGGGGTGTGAGGTTGATTTGAAAAATCTGATCATGGGCTACAGTGGTGTTGAAGGTTGTTCTTACCACATTCATATTCCAAGAGCTATTTGTGATTAGGCTACTTACCTTTTGGGAAATGTTAACTGATGTCCATGGTACAATGGGGTTGATGTCAGAAGTAATGCATGGGTCATGCCATAAGGAAGCGTTTTGCCCATTACCTATTCGCAATAGTACACATTTCTTAAGGGTTGGAATGATTGAGGTCAGGTTGTTTCATATCCATGACCCGCGTCTTTCATAAACTTGTTGGTAAAAAATAGATTTTTGATGATAGTATTTTGCCCGAACAATTGTACTCCATGTGGCATGCGGTTCATATATGAGTCTCCATCCTAGCTTGAGGAGAAGTGTTTTGTTCTGTCTTAAAGCATCTCTTAGACCAAGTCCTTCTTGATGTATTGGACCGTAGATATTTTTGCTTGGACTTTTTCTTGCAGATACCCCATAGCAATATCGTACCAAAATAGTGATTCGATATAAGAACCTCATACTAATATAATACCTATTTTGTTTGGTTTGATATTCGATACCGGTATTTGATATATTATCGGTATAGTATAGTATATTTTTTAAGTCATATCCCACATCGATATCATACTAAATAGTGTCTCGATACAAGAATTCATATCAATTCTATACCAAATTAATTCGGTATGATACGATACCGGTAATTTGGTATGGTTTCGGTTTTAGTTTTCGGTAAGGTTGAAACTCTTAGGGGGGATAGTTGTGTTGGAAGTTGGAACCAAGGTCATAAAGCACAGTATCGGGTACCTTATCAATCACAGCTATCAACATTGATACATATTGAAAAATCACAAAACACTAGCTTAGGTGGTCATTGCCCAGCTGATCTCAACTCACATCGGATGGTTGGCAGCACCGAAGCACGTAGGTACACGTTTAGACACGGTAGATGCGAAAAGACTTTACTATCCTTACACTAAAAATGCTCATGTGTGCCCTCCACTGGTCCACGCGCTGGCATGTATCTGTGCCAGCAAGGTAACGATCTCTTACCCGTTTATCTATTATGCTTGATGTGGGCTTCAAACAGGACAATATGAAATGGTTGAGAAAGCCTTCCATCAAGTTCCAATTAAAATGTGTAGAATTGAATGAGGAAGCTAATGATTTAGATCCAAAGAAACCTTAAGACCATTAATTTAGATCAGCACGAACCCTTTCTTATTTTATTTCATGCATGACAGTAATACACTACAAGAAAAGTGATCAATGGTGGCACTTGAGTGGGGGCCTTTGGTGGCGTTTCCTACAAATGCCATTAAATATAAACATTCAACGGCATTTTCTAGTAAAAGCCATCTTATATAACACAATAGGCGGCATTTTGTATAGACCGCCGCTATATATTATATATGACGGCATTTATTACTAAATGCCGCTATATATATGAATATTTGGCGGCTTTTATTTCATAACGCCGTGGTATATAAGACTATTTGAGGCATTTAATAATAAATGCCGCTGTATATATGAGTATTTGGAGGCATTTATTGAAAAATGCTGCAGTATATAATCCTCTTGGTGGCGTTATGAAATAATGTCGTAGTATATAAGAATATTTGAGGCGTTTAGTAATAAATGCCGCTGTATTTATGAGTCTTTAGGGGCGTTTATTGAAAAATGCTGCAGTATATAATCCTATTGGTGGCATTTATTTCATAACGCCGTGGTATATAAAAATATTTGAGGCATTTAGTAACAAATGCCGCCATATACATGTGTATTTGCTGTATACATAATAACATTGGAGGCATTTCCTACTAAATGTCGTAGTATATAAAAATATTTTGAGGCTTTTTTTGATAAAATGCCCCTATAAATTATAATACAATGAGGAAGGTGAAATCATGTTCGTAGCATTTTTTTTGTTTGCTAATAACGGGTATTTAGGCCTTTGGCCTGACTAGTCCTGCGGGCCCATACTGACCCCACAACCGTATAGAATATATAATGTAGTGTTTATGTGTTAACATAATCGAATATCTGTCCTTCCCACGCAAAAATCAAGCTCTATTCCCTTCCCGCTCCTCCATTTTTATAACCTCTGCACGTTCTTATAGCCCCTGTATCAAATCTTTCTCACCACTCCTTGCCGCTCTTTTGTTCTCTCTCTCACACTAGTTGACCAAAATGCCCTTATTAAGTTACCATAGAGAAATCATGTCATGGAACAAAAATATTAATTTTGTTGTTTTTCCAATAAAGAAGCAAAAGGTATTATTGATATTTCCTAATTAAAGTTGTGAAGATATCAGAAATTGGCATATGCCCTTAAACCCTCGCTTCTCTCGCTTGTTGCCTAGCCCCATACCATGCATTGTCCTAAGTTATAACCATAATCTATAGGAGACCAACATGCTTAAATCGACTTCCCTTGGTCTCTCTCTCTCTCTCTCTCTCTCAACCCTAGCTAGCTGATCTCCCCTTTTTATGATTTGTGATTTGATTTGATGCCCTATTTGTTGTCGGGTATATATATATATATATATATACATTTTTTTTATCGAACCTTGTGCACGAGGCTCCCTCTATTGCAAGGTCTGGGAGGGGGCAAATGTACACAACTTCCAAGTTTTAACCGTTGAGCCACATGCTTGCCACTCCCCTTTTCTTTATTTATTATAGAAAATAAAAAAGAGTTCAAGAAAAGATAGGAAACCCCCTAGTTGTTCCCCCTTACAAGCTACACCATTCATTTTAAAAGCCAAAAATAATGTGGAACCAACTTGAAGCTCTCAAGAAAATAAAAGAAAATAATTTGACTGAACCATTGGTAGGGATGTCAATCACAAGCTTGCACCAGTTAGATCAATCGAGCCCGACCATTTGAAGACTAGCTCGGCCTGCACCGATTACTAAATGAGTCGGGCTTAGGCCTAGCCTGTTTATAAACAAGTAGTACACGATACAAGGGGTAACCCCAATGGGCGCCCAATCGGCCCAGCCCGCTTACAAGCTCAACTCGCCCTGACCCGTTTGCCTGACCGTTTATATTTATATTTTGATTTTTTTTGGATAGAATAGAGTACATATATATATATATATATTAATAACAATTATTGAATGTAAGTAAATGTAATATCTTTTCTAAATTGTTACTAATTTAATAAAATATACTAAAATATCTTATATCTAAGACAATTAAAGACTGTTAAGGGTCGTTTAAGATTTATTGGTACATTACCCCGTTCAAAACCCAATAGCCCGATTAGGAGAAGATCGGTTAAAGCCAAGAACCCGACCGAGTCCAACACAAGACTGAATCATTTCTTAAATAGGTAGGTCATGGTCCAAGGGTATAAGTCAGGCCCGGCTAAGTCCGACCGAGACTAGCCCGGCGTAACCAATTGACACCTCTAACCACTAGACCACCAGTTCAACTGGAACTCAACTTAAAACATTTAAAATAAAATAGAACAAAGCAATTGGAATTAAAACGAACTAAGCCCAGGCCAAGTTAAACCTCTTTATAATAGATCTGGGCAATGTTAGGCCTGGTTCATTTTGGACTTGCTATGCTGGTAACCTTTAATTTTGCATCACACTTTGTTGATATATGATGTCTTATATTCGGTTGCAGTTTAATCCAAAGAATACTGGTGTAGGACCTCCCGCTTGCCCGTTGTGTTTCTACACACTTCTTTGTTTAGGATGAGGTTCTACATTTTTTCCCCCTTGCTCTTTTGAGGGCAAATTGAAACAATATGGGGGCATTTTAAAATAGACGCCACAGTATGCAACACTATTTGGGGGCGTATCACGTATCACGCATAACGCCGTTATAACCTCAATTTTTGGGGGCGTTTTACAATAAATGCCACTATATTTAAGCTAATAGAAACACTTTCCTAGCCAAAAACCACTCCCGCCTTACTTTTCACAGCTCCTCTTGCGCACCCAAATTTTTAGGATATGGACTTCTCTCAAAGTCTCTCAAGCTCATGGTTCATGGACACCTGAGAACGTAGTCTCCCACTGCAATCTCTCTCACTTCCCTAGTTCTCTTTCTCTTCACTTTCCTGCTGCAATCTACTCCCTCATCGCTCTTTGCCCATTCTCCTGATAAAATTTTTCTTAAAATCTCCAAGTGCTAGGTCTATAGAAAATTGTTTGAAGGGGAAGGGGTTTCTAGGTTTTTGGATTTTGCATAGGTATTCCTCCTATCTTCTGTTTTTCTTTTTATTTACCACAGTAGGTTATCAGCATAGGGTCAATTTTGATACATTATGGATTCCTTCAATAGCTCTTTACTGGTCTATTATTGATCCAATCTGGGTTTTCCTAAATCTTTTTTTTAATTAGTTGGAATTTGTCTCTGTTCTCTCTCTCTCAGGCAGCGGATTAACCGGAAAGCCTTTGCAGATCCAAGAAAACAGAGAGACTCTTATAGTCCTCAGTTATGTATAATACATCTTCTCTTTTTGCTTATTTCTGCATATTCTTCTCTCTTTCTATGATATCCATCACCTGACTTATGTCATTATCCTGTTGAAAATGTTATGTGTTTAATGCCTTCTTCTTTCCAATCTGGTAAGACAGTTGTTAACCCTAGAAGATATCTTCATTAAAATAAAATATGGAGGAGAAATATGCTGCTCAAGGGAAAGGAGGACTACCATGCAGTGTGCTGGATTAATGGCCAAGAAAAAGAACCAGATATGACCCATTGATAATTTTTTATCTGCACTGTTTGTACTATTTCTATGACTTTTGGAATGCTTTATATCAAAGAGTAAGGACTCGAGGTCCATGAATTCCATCACAGATCAGCCAAATTGGATTAGTATCAGTCCAGGTTGATCCTACCCTAGTTGCTTCTAGGATCAATAGTCTTGCTTTCCTTAAAATTCTGTGAAATGGATTGGCTGATCAAGATTGAAATACATCAGGGACTTGATATATGAAGCCTTGCTTTATATGATTTGTATCATGTGCCAGGGGATAGAACTATATGCCACATTCCATTCTATACTTGATGGTTACTTTGTCAGATGTTTGTGATTTCAGATATTGCTTATTATCTTGTACTTGAGAAATTGTTTTTTATCTGAAGAAATTTGTGCCTATTGATGTTTCAGAATTAGTTCCAAATTAGTGGGGGAAATAAATTTATGGGTTCTTGTCAAGGTCTCCATTCAAAGGACCAATGGATTGGCCCTTGATGTATTGCCCTTCTTATTGTATCTGTATTATAAGTGCTTGTATTTTTAATGTTAAACCATCTCTTCATTTGATTCTACAGTTGATGGGTGTGGAGGTGTTTTTCATACAGCATCCCTATTTTCTTATGCAACCAAGGATCCACAGGTTCATTCCTTTGATAGCCACTGAAATAGTTTTAACTGCTATTTGGATTTTATAACTTTACTTAGCTATGAATCTTCAGAGCTTTACTTGCTTTAATGCTATTTTCTATACTGCAACTAAATAAAGAACTTTTTCGTATGGTACTCCACTGGACTTCCTCCCCACATCCCTTTTCCCTAGGCTTTGGTCTGCATGATTATATGCTTTTACTCACAGTTAATATTGTTTACTCTGTCTTCTGTGCATAAAAGTGTGATGTTTATGAACTTTTTGTGTTTCCTTTTTCATTAAAGGGAACTCTTAATGTTCTTGGATCCTGTGCAAAAAATCCATTTGTTAAAAGAGTGGTTGTAAGATCCTTTTTAACTGCAGTTTTATTTAATAGAAAACCTCGGATGCCAGATGTGGTTATTGATGAGACTTGATTAATTTTCAGATCCAAAGCTTTGCAAGGAGTCTAAGTTATGTATATTTGTGCAGTCTTGTAGAGGCCCTTGAGGTCTTGGAGTTGGATACATATAATGTCTTACCTTTGCTTTTGATATTTTTTGTCACAAATTTAATTTGTTTTGCAATAAGTTCTTTATGTTTTTGAACTAAAAATAAAAATTTACCTTGCAGATTACTTATTTACTGGTCCAATATGTCTAATGAGATTTTTTCCTCTTATAGCTTTGGTATGAACTTTCAAAGACCTTGGCTGGGGAATCTGCCTGGAAATTTGCAAAAGAAAAAGGGATGGACATGGTTACAATAAATCCAGCAATGGTGATAGGTCCTCTTTTACAGCCAGCCCTTAATACCAGTGTTGAAGCAATTTGGAACTTAATAAATGGTATGCTAACCTATCATTGATGTTCTTTTTTCTCTTCCCCCACCCCCAAATCATAAGCCTTTTTTCTCTCTCCTATATCCCTCTCCTCCAATACATCCCAAATAATAGGTTATAGGCATGAATGAGAATGTATTATGCGGGTTATCCAAAGCCTCTTGCAAAGTTTACCATAGATAATCCAAGAGTCTTCATTTTGGGGATTTTACAAAGATAGTTCCCTACTTGTTTGGGACCGAAACTTAACCAGTTAGATGGTTGTGGGGTCGTCCATCACATGGAGCCACTGATGTTTGCCACATGACAAGTTGTAATAGATAAAGACATTGTGATAATCAGTAAAACCAGTATAATTAGTATCTTTGATTTCTGTAGTATGTCTTTGCAACTATGTTTGCACTTGTAGTCTTAGGTGGGTAGCAGAAAGTCTATTATTTGACACTGGAAGTTTCAAACTAATTTTATAACATTTAGTAGAATGTTGCATAGAATCAGATTTGCAACTTTTTTAAGATAACATGTTTCCTAAAGTGTTTTTTTTTTTTTTTTTCAAAAAAGAAAGTTCTCTAGCAACTATATATTTTATATTGAAAAATGTCATTCTTGTGACACTAGTGCCAATGTTTCATTTGCTGCAAGAGTACAAACATTTGCCAATGAAACATATGAATGGGTTAATGTCAAAGATGTTGCTGATGCTCATATTCTAGCATTTGAGACTCCTTCAGCCAATGGAAGATATATAATAGTCGAGAGATTGCTCATTATTCACAGATTGTAAAAGCTTCGCGTGAACATCCAACTTTGCCCCTTCCAGAAAAGTAAGTTTTGAAAACCCATATGTTTCCTTTCCATCCTCATTTTTGGGATTTCACAATGCACTTAAATATATGTAATGTTTACCTGCAAAAGTTTTTGCTGCCATCAACTTGCTTTTAAACCTATGTAATTTAACAGATTTAAGACTAACAAACACCAAAAAGTATTTTAATAGATGTAAGCTCGAATAGTCCCAAACCTTGGGATTCTTCAACATTGATCATGAACTTGGAATTTTCAACAACATATGGAATTATTATTATTTTTTCTAGGATTGTGAATAGTACTTTGAACACTAAAATGAATAAAAAAGAAGAGAAAAATGAGGAGGGCATGGGAGATGAGCTCACAAGTCACACACTTTCACAAGATAAATTATATTAACTGTGTAATCTGATAAGGATGGTAACATCCTTATGTAACAAAACTAAAAAATAGAAACCTACTTGTGGACAATTGCTACTTGTGAAATGTATGGAACTTTTATATATCTTTAACAAGAACTTGACTGGTATTTTTTATTTTTCCAGGTACTTGCATGGATTTTGTCTTCTACTTATCGACTTAAGGATTGACCTAGCTACCATGGCTTGTGAACTTTTATTTTGAAAAACTTATTATATTGCTATGTTAATGTGGATATGGGATTTTTTTGTCTCCATGATGAAAATATGGTTTATTTTGTTCCAATTGAACTTTTGTATGGAATGGATAGCCATTTATCAGATTCTTGTGTATTGTCTTGTGAAAATCTATCAATTTTTTTATGATATCCAGGATGAGAATAAAGAATGTAAGCATTTGCTTCAACAGGTTACATAATGAGATAAATACACAATAATATGTAATTAAAAGAAAAAAAAAAACATTTAGCAGCGTTTATTAATAAATGCCACTATAGGCCTTTTGTTTTAAAATAAAAATACACTTCTTATAGTGTCGTTTAGCCGTTTACTAACACACGCCACTATATGTTCATTTATTTAAAAAAAATATATTATATTTCACGGTGTTTAGTAATAAACGCCACTATATGCACCCGCGTTCATTAGTTAACAGCGCTGGAATGCCTTCTTATAAAGGCGGATGTAACATGATAGTGGCGTTATAATAAACGTCGTTGTACATAATATTTTAGTGGCATTTATAAATAAATGCCGCCGAAGTATTTTAGTGGCATTTATATATAAATGCCGCGGAAGAGATTTTACGGCGGCGTTTGCAAAATACGCCGTAGTTCTTTTGCGGCGGTGGATATAGTGGCGTTTGGGCGGCGTTTTCTATAAACGCCGCCATAGACATATAACGGCATTTGCACACTCTACGGCGGCATTTAAAAACGCTGCCATAGACCACATTTTTTGTAGTGCAAAAACGCTTTGGCATGGAGTTCAAGGCGATCACACACAGCCCAAGGCATTTCTGGACATTTGATGCACGCCGAATACCATATTGAGTCACAGAGGATCCAAATCCCTCCCAACCATCGAATGTATACTGAAAGGGCTAGAGGTGAAAGGGATCCAGACACACATAATGTAGTGCCCTTGTTTAAGATTTGAATCCTCTCCAAATCAAGGTCCTAGAGAGGGGACCAATGAGAAGAAAAAGAGACAGCAGAAAGAGGAATCACCTCGACTCCTAGAAGGCGAGAAGCCCTTCATCAACACTCATCCAAATTTTCATTCCTAGTATGGAATAAAACGATGCTATTTTTTTTTATTATCTTTTTGGGGTTGGGTGAAGTCAAGCATGAGGGAAAGACACAAAGACTTCACCGTTTGAATCAATCTTGGAGAGGAAATAGAAGAGAGAGATCTGTTTCTATTTATTTTGTATAATAACAATGGATCAGAACTTGAAACTCTAGTTATTACAGTTGAATCTATATAAATGTAATCACACTTAATAAAATCATTTTTCTTCCTTGTTTTTTCTTCCACGGTGCAGCGTGGCGCTGAATAGCCAATGGTCATGACTCATGACCTGTCTTCTCCGGCTATCCCTCCTTGCCTGAACTCTGAAATCCTAATTAAAACACGGGTTCTGCCCCACCGTTAAGGCCATGGATGATGTTCGGAATCGCCATTACAGGATCTCTAACGACGTCTCAGATCCCCTTGCAGAAATTTCTCCATGTAAAGCGGCGCTGCATCTTTTTAGTACCTTGTCCGATACTAGGCAGAAGGCAATTTCATCAACTCCACAACAGAGCGATCTCTGATTCTCTCCGATGCACAAAAGTGTCTTTCTTGGCTTCGGGATTCTGTTTTCTCTTACTATTTTTGAACTTGAATCACGATCGGTTTAATTCTTTGAAGTTTAAAGCAAAGGGGGAAGAAAGCCCCCCCCCCCCCCGCCGCAACCGAGAAATTTGTCTACCAGCACTGATCTGTCTCCCAATTCTTGCGAGTATAGCCAGAAAATCCAGACAAAGAAGATGCCGCTGACGCCGCCGAGTAGGTAAAGGCTGACGGTGGAGATCTATATAGTCTTTGCCGGCTGAAGAGGTCACGGTCGTAATCGGTACGCTTTTGAGGATCGGAAAGCGTAGAATAGGCGGCGTGGATCTTCATGAACTCATTAGCCGAAGTGTCTTTCCGATCTGTCGCCACCGCATCCGGATGACAAACACGAGCCAACCGCCGATACGCCGCCTTGATCTCCTTAGAGGTAGCGCCCGTTGGTACACCGAGCAACTCATAAAGCGATTCCGGCGAAGCCAAGTTGGAAGTATAAAGGTGAGGTGACCTGGTCTTCTCCGCCGTGGTGTAGGTGGCGGCGACGCGAGGTGACCGGAATCTGATACAAGATGGAGCTGGAAGAGAAGAGGTAGTGTTGCTGGAGGGTAGCTTTTGTCCGATAAAGCAGGAAGGGGAGGATGCGGCGGTCGCCATTTGATGGGAAACTTTGCAGTGAGATTATAGTTTTGAGATAGAAAAGAGGTCGTTGACGAAGAGAAGGGGGCATTTAGCTTATTTATAGTAGTAAGTAGAACAGGAGGGAGGACGGAAGTACAGAGAGAAATTGGAAGATTCGTGATATCCGAGAGAATTAACTATTAAAGAATTGATTAGTTATAAGTTAAGAGGCACAAGACCGTGTGTTATAACAATTCTTATCCATTTGGCTTTTGTACTATGGTAGTGACTCAGCAAATCCCCGATTCATCTCTATCCATATTCTCTCTCTCCTCCTTGGATCCTTCTCATCTTCACTGATCTACTTCTTCCCGTAGTCCTTCACTCCTACAGTCCTACCCCACCCCCGTTCACTCTTGTCTATTTTTATTATTTTTTGTTTTTTTTTTTTCAAATAATGGGGACCAACTGGTTTCTTGCCTGTGGAAGCTTCCATGATGAGTTAAATGCTACCTACATAAGACAACTGATATAAGTACTCTGGTGATCAATCTTCTAAGTTAGATGGGCACAGATCTTAACTTACCACATGAAAAGGGGCTGACATAAAAAATTGCAGTTAGATTTTCTGAAGGGATTCCGATGGTTGTGTAGAGGCATTGGAGAATAGTGGGGTCATTATCATGGTTCTA
Organism: Macadamia integrifolia; assembly: GCF_013358625.1. NCBI lineage: Eukaryota > Viridiplantae > Streptophyta > Magnoliopsida > Proteales > Proteaceae > Macadamia > Macadamia integrifolia. The sequence goes on along the minus strand of NC_056559.1, from coordinate 15,830,341 downwards.
ATTATTGATACCGGATCTGTCATATAGGGTGATTCATACAAGTTTAGCAAGTCTTAGATCTTGATATCTGGCTGATACTATATTGGTTGAATAGTATAAATGGGGTAATAGGTCGATAAAATCGTTTTCTGAAAAAATTAAGGGTATTTTTGCCTGATATAGGTGATCGAATAATGATTCATTCTGATAACATATTAGTTTTGAGGATACCATTCATTCTCACCCTTTGTCATTGATAATCTAACATTCACTCTACATTGCACCATGGATCATATTAGTCTTAACCCATCTAACTAAAAAGGCTTTCGGTATGGTTTTATTTGATACAAAGGTATAAGAGAATCTATTCATCATAGAGATCTAATCCTTTGATTAGCATAAATAATGATATATTTTATTTTATCCAATAGAGGGTTGAGAACTTAATAATAAAACTAATAACTCAATCAATGGTCACATCCCCAACAGTGACGCGAGGAGATTTTTCTCTCTCTTCAGAATTTAATCTATTAAAAGATATAATCTTCAAATTTTTTTGATGCAAAGGTATAATACCCGAACTGTATATGCATCCTCCTTTCTTCTTTTCCAGGTTTACGACTTTTGGTACCAAAAGAAATGAGGAGGACTGCATGGATAAGGTCGAAGATGGTGAGATAACCCTTATCAAAAAGATGACAAGTACTTGCAGTATAGGATGAGCCATTGAGCTTAATTGGGAGCTCATATTTTCTGTCTCATCGGTCATACTGTTTGAATGTTGGAACAATATCTGTTTAATGGACCGCTCTGTGCAATCGCTTTTATGTACAATTGTACAACTCCTTTTAGCAGACGTGTCCCCCCACCCCTCTTCCCTTTCCCAGCTCCACCTCCTGTACATCACTAGCTTAATTTCTTTCCAAATTCAAGAAAATTTAGCCATGGACGTGGACTGATGAACCTACCATTTGATCCTTTGAAATTTGAATGGTGGTTCATTCAAATCTCTCCCTTCTCCTCTTCATATCTTCACCACCAACAATTTAATTAACTGTTGCTACCATGCGATTGCTCCAACTTGTATCTAATTAAAAATTTTCAATGCTTGATTCCTAAGGATTAATGGTTCATAAACAAATATTTTTTTTAAGAACAAAGTTTTCCTTCACAGGTGGTTGAATGATGGGACAGTCCAAATGCGACCCCCACCTCCCCCCCCTATTGTATGTGGTTGCAATGGGCAATAGTGAATGGATTGGGTATTGTCGTCTTAGGAAAACTCGGTCTTTCTTTTCCTGAAATGCTTTGAAAATATGTAACCAGAGTTGGTAAGAAGATAAATTTGAACCAGTTACAAACATGATTATTTAAAGAAACAGATCGGAATCTCCCGATTTGAATTGAAATTGGATGATCTTGATTCCATTCGAAACTTGATTTCCGAATCATGAAATGGAACGGCCCTCTGCTTTGATCCGCTATGAATCAGCTGCTATGCCTGGCTGATTCTCCTATATGCATGGGTTGAATAGTCATTCTTACGATTCCCCCCTCCTCCAACAACACAGCAACAAACTCAATCTTATCCCAACTAAATTGGGTTGGCCAAATGGATCCATTTAGAGAGAGAGAGAGAGAGAGAGAGAGAGAGAGAGAGAGAGAGAGGCATAGCCCAACAAGTCAGAAGAATCTTAGCTAAATGGGTCGGCTACATAGATCTTTACCCTCCAATAGACTATGTCCAAGGTCATATTTGGGATAAGACCAAGACTATGCATGTCATTTCTCACTGTTTCACCTATGGTCATTCTAGGCCTACCACTAGCACTTGGAGCTTCTCCAATTTGAATTAGATCACTCCTTACAGGGGCATCCTTAGGCCTCCTTTGAACATGGTGAAACCATCTCAAACAACTTTCACATAGCTTGTCGTTCATCGGAGAAACTCCTAATTTGGTTCTAATATGTTCATTCCCTTTCCTAGTTTTTCCGCTCATCGATATGAACATCCTCATCTTAACTACACATAACTTGTCTATATGACACTTCTTAACTGCTTAACATTTTGCCACATACATCATAGTTGGTTGCATAATAGTCCTATAGAATTTTTCGTTAAGCTTTAAGAGGATAAGCTAGTTACACAACACTTCGGACACACCTCTCCACTTCATCCATCACACTCTAATTCTCTAAAAGACATCGTTTTCTATGCGACCATTTTTTTATAATTGTCCCCAGGTATCTAAAGTAATCACTTTCACAGGGCTTGTCGTTCATCAGCAAAACTCCTAATTTAATTCTAATATGTTCATTCATTTTCCTAGTTTTTCCACTCATTCATATGAATGTCCCCATCTCAACTACAAATAACTTATCTATATGACACTTCTTAACTGCCTAACATTCTGTCCTATGCATCATACTACAATAGTCCTATATAATTTTTCATTAAGCTTTAAAAGGATAAGCCGACCACACAACACTCTAGACGCACCTCTCCATTTCATCCATCCCACTCTAATTCTTTGTAAAACATCGTTCTCTATGTGGCCATCTTTATTTATAATTGACCTCAGATATCTAAGGTAATCCCTTTCACAGAGCTTGTTGCTCATGGAGGAAACTCCTAATTTAGTTTTAATATGTTCGTGATACATCATAGTTGATCGCGCAATAGTCCTATAAAATTTTTCATTAAGCTTTAAAGGGATAAACTGGCCACACAACACTTCAGACACACCTCTCCACTTCATCCATCCTACTCTAATTCTCTGTGAAACATCGTCCACTATATGACCATCTTTATTTATAATTGACCCAGATATCTAAAGTAGTCATTTTGTGGAATTCTTTCTCCTCAATTTTCATTATTTCATTATCCATCATAGAGTGACTTACAAAGGAAAAAATGAAAACAGAAAAACAAAATAATTAAAGCAAACAAAATACATATAACAAATCCTATAAAAGAAATCGATGGAGAGGGAGAGGTAGGGGAGTCAAACGATAGATTTGATCTATTCGTGATCCCCTTTTTTTGTGTGCATATATCAAGCCATACCAAAATGGGACCAATAAGGTGTTTAGTTTATAAAAGTCTACTATTTTCTGGTTTGTTTTGATATGTTATTGATTTCTTTTAATGGCCCCTTTATCAGTTCCTATTTTTCATAATTTTTTTTAAATATTAAATTTTATCAATTTTTTGACCAATGGTTGACGTCCAATGAATTATATATCGGTACGCTGGACACGTGGTCTTACATTGTTAATAAAAGGGATCGTCAACATGGGAGCCCCTGCCCTTAATTGGAGAATATCAAAGAGAGAGAATGTTTGTACTTTATCGGACAAAAATCTAATACCAATATCGTTTTGTAAATTGGTTACAAAACTATTTTTTAATATAAAATAATATATTATTTAAAATATTTTTTTGGCATCCGATCATGTTCATAGAATCTCTCAAACAAATATGTACAATGAGTTGGGGTTACACAATATTAAATTACATGTCCTATACCTCATTATGGGATATTGGAAAAATGGAAGATCTAATATGCAAACTGAAGAGTTAATATTGCATGACAAAATTTAGGAATATTAAATGATTAATTATCTTTTTATTTATAATAGTAAATGAAATATAGTTTGATTACATCGTCACCCATAATAAGAAATATAATAATCCCTTTTAGATTCTATATCTTCCCACTTTAGAAATAAAGTATTTGTTCAATTTTAGAAGCTGTTCTCTACCATCAAGATTTGACTTTATTTGTTTAGAAAACAAAGATTTGACCAAAAGAGGAAATCCCAAAAACGGCTTTATTATATAAGGGACAACGGAGAGAGAGATTTAGTCATTTTTTTTAGAACCTCCTCTCTTCTCTCCCATGTTTTCGCTCTCCCTTTCTTCTATCCTTTGACTGAGTGCGTCGTCTGAAGGAGAAAACTTTAATGGTAGATTGCTCTACTCCAATTAAACATGGATCGTAGCTTCAAAGTGTTGGAATCGATCCCTATGGTTGTTTAAACGTGGAAGAACGATTATCTGGAGGAGGAACTTCAATTGCAGTTCTAAGTTAAACCATTTTGTTCCATGTAATTAATTTTATACAACGATTTCAAAAGTAAAAGATCTCAATCCGATCCCTTTCGTTGCATGATTGGGTTCCAACCAACACATTTGGTTTCAGGTAGGTCAATCGGTATGGTCTCATTTTTTATAAACCTGCAAATTGTGGCTGTAGGTTTTTGCCAGTGGCTTTTAGGCATACAATGGTGGGAAAAGCTTCCATTGTCGAGCACTTTTCTTATAGTGTCCTTGGTCTTATACTTTGATACATCTTATAGTGTCCCTCACTACGGCTGGTCATTATCGTCTTAGAAGGTCCAATCCTTTATCAGCTTAACATTTCTTAGTAGAAGGCAATAAAAATACGGTGACTAGAAGCCGCCAGCTGAGACTTACTACGAAATTGTGAGAATTGTAAAGCACTCGAGTACAAAGTTTTCATCACGGGGGAAGCACAACTGTTCCATTACTTATTCATCTGGTGGGTTAGGATATAACTCATATTTCTACATATTTTCTGAAATTTAGTTTCATTTTTTTTAGGTGAATGAAAAATTCATTGAATACAGAAAATAAAAAATGAAACATCAAACATAGCCAACAAGGCTAATCCAGTGAGATGACCTTAATGAAACAAAGTCACCCTAGAAAGGAAGGGTCAACTAGAAATCCTTAGGGAGGGGGGAAAACAATAAAGGGGTGGGGAGGAACAATTATTTTGCTGAATTATTAGTAAGGAAGGCCTTGTCTGTGCCAAATAGGATGGTATGAATTTTTTTCATTTCGTGATTGATGAAATCTTTGTAACTTGACAATTACGAGTTTGGCTCACCTTCATGAATAGAAAAGCTTGTTTACCTTTAAAAAATATATATATCTATATATATATATATAAAAAAAATTTCATAAAAATAGAAGGTTCGAAATTTTTGGATATAACATTAATTATGTATCATTTATCAGTGACGATTTGGCTTTAAGAACTTGTAGCTAGGGTTTTAAGACTCTTGGCACAATCGAAGCGTTGCCCATCTCAGATCAATGCATGTCTCTTTAAATTGATTTTGCATGCTATGTGAGATTGTGGTGCAACCTACGTAGCATGTGGTCGGCCATCTGTTTTCTGATGTTTTTATTCTAGAAGGTATGAATCTTTCTTAAGAGTCTAGAACAAAGAAAGAGAATGCTTCTGGTGGCACCACCAAGTGGAACTGGATTTGGGTTTAGTTTTTTAGAAAATTATTGATAACCATAGGCATGTGCCTACCAAGTTCTTCATCACCACCATCATCATATTACGTTAGTCCAATTGGACTAATTGCTGACTAACAAATCCAATTTATGTAGAATTTCTGCCCCTTGTGCCACTTGAAAAGAGAAATCTAAGACCTCTCAAGGAAACCAAGAGTCACGTATTGAGTCCAGAAGGAAACGATGGAGTCTTCTATGGCTCTCATGTCTCTGTCTCAAAATATCACAAAATCAATCTCTAAATAGAAAATGAAATATTTTACTTTACAGTTCGTGTGTTCCACACGTTTGAACTTTCTTAATTAGTTTGATTCTATCCGTTCTTAATCCCCATTTTAATTATTTTTATTTTTTCTTTAGATACTATATTATATGTACATAGATGAGCCCCAAATGGATTGCTTTTCCATTCTCATAAAATACTTAAAGGATCATCATGATGACACCCATCTTGAAGCGTCATCTGATTACTCATCAGAAGCTATGGGAAGTTAAAACCATGGGGGAAAGCTAGGAAGAAGAAGAAGAAGTATTCTTTGAAGGAAGATATTTGCAAAAACCTGTTGGGTTTGAGAAAAAGCATGCACCATATGTGCTGATGCTATACACAAAATGTCAGCTTCTAATCACACAATTTCATGAATATTGTTATAATACATTACATCAAAAACCATAATCAATTAATTGCAGTAGCTTGGAGGAAATCACATATCCATCAAGTTGATATCTTGGGACTTTAATTAATTGATTGAGAATCACAAACCAGCTAATTACAACAAAGACAGTACTTTCTGCTGTTTTATTAGCAGTAATGGAGAAATTAGAGTTTGATCTTCTGGATGATCATCCATGTCATAATGAATGGTATATATATATATATATATATATTATATATATATAATTGATGAATAAAAGAAAAAAAAAAAAAGCACAAGCAGAAGCCTCAACGGCTGAGTAGCGAAGGCCTCAACAAAAAATACCAAGGGGGTAGTGGACAAAACATCCAACAAGAAGGATGCAACAAAAGCCAAAATAGGGGAAATTACAATGAACCAAAATGGAGGAGCACCAAAAAACATGAACTGTTACTGAAAGAAAGAGAAGTACAACTTATGAGAGAGAGAGAGAGAGGGGAATGATTTACATGGAAAATAGGAGCTTAAACCTGATACCTTCGACAAATAAAGAAAGGAAGCACCCTTGGTTAAAACATGAGTTGCCTCAACATTGAGCTCCTAAGGAACGAAGGAAAATTTTACACTATCAATGTATGTATAAATTTTTTTTTTTATTTTTTTATTATTATTTTTTTTTTTAATGTTCATAAAAATGGTTTTGGCTGTATTTGGTATCATTTATGGAGCTTGTTCCTATTTTTTTTTTTAAATGATAAAACACAAAAATGAAAAAGAGATCAAGAGTCATTTATGTGTTTTTGGTCAAAATTGATTTATAGTTATTTTTGCATTGAACTTTAATGAGCACATGCTTGATGTCCAAATATGGAGAGGTAAAGTAGTCATTTTTTTTGTAATTAGAAATCCAAGCCCCTTGCCCCCCTCTTCAGTTCAAAGTGGAAAAAGAGTGTTATAAGGAAGATGCGTGGAGGTAATATCTTCACCCATTTCTTCAAAAAATCATTTTACACATAAAGATACCAAACTATTTCTCACAAAAAACTCTTTTTGTCAAGTATTTACCAAACCATTTTTATGTTTTGTTAAAAAATGATTTTCATTAGTGATTTTTGTTACACAAATAAAAATAAAAAAGAAAAATGATACCAAAGAGGGCCTAAGACTCAAAATATTGTTACAATCTTGTTGGAAACTATAGATCAGGAGAGTTAGGAACACACTCTACCAGGTGTACAACCAAACAACATGAACAAAGAGAAAGAAAAATGTAAAGGGGAAAGACGGATTGAATGCCTCTTTGGTGCAACAGGGTGTCTGGCACATATCCAATAGCCAGAAACACTCAGGCATGGAGCCTAAGGCGGTCACATGCAGCCCAAGGCGTTTCTGGGCGTTGGATGTGCGCCAGACACATTATCACGCCACAAAGGATCCAAGTTCGGGGAAAGACTATATGATGGGGACATCAAGACATGCAGCCGAAGGAAGAAGAAGACCCAACCTTCTTTGTGGTTGGAGGATTAGAAGAAGAAGAAGAAAGAAGAAAAAAAAAAAAAAAAAAGAAAAAGAAAAGGAAGGCTCGATCCAGCCTTCCTAGCGCTGGATCGAGTCCTCTCCTTCCTTTCTTTGCCAAGATTTTGTGGCCCCCACCAAATCTGATATGTTAGTAGTTTTATTTCCTAGGATTTTGTTTATGTAGGTCAAGTTAAGTAGGAAACTAAATAACACTCCTATTTGTTTTTTTTTAGGAAACTTCTTTATTTCTGAGATTATGTTCCTAGATTAGCCTTTTCTTTTTAGTAATTATCCTATTATTTATGTAAGGCCATTAGCACAATGAAATCAATGAAAGTTGTTGAAAAAAAAAAAAAAAAGGCAAAGCCAGTGTCACTCTCTCCCTCTCACGATCTCCTCTCATTCTTAGTCTCTCTCTCTTTTCTCACTCTCGTCCTCTCTCTTTCTCGACTTTCATCTCTCTCTTTTGCTGTTTCTATCTTCTCTGTTGTTGTTGCACTATTGCAGCCATTGTTCACAGTAACTAGAGATCAATTCCACTGAATAAACTCCACTTGGGTTGCTGCTGAGCACTACATCATCAAGCTGGACTTTATTTCCTCGTCAAATAAGGTGGACTACACCTCTGTTTTGGAGGACTTCGGCTTCTCCATTTCTTTTCAGATCGGGACAGCAAGAAGGTAGGTAAAACCCCCCATGTTCCACATCCATTGACTGCCTATTATCCCCATTATCTCCCCCACTGAAATCTGAAATTAATCTATGTTTATCAAGCCATCTATTTTCTGCTAAAACTTGAAATTAATCCCTGTTGTTTTACCTTATTAGTTGACTGATTTCAGAGAACTACGCGGGTTGATTATTATGCTTAGTGTCTTGATTGATGTGTGCCAAACCTAACACATATTTGACGTCATGTTCCCTTCCCCATACCCCCATTTGACGTTTGGGTAGTTTTAAGTGTTTTTTCATGCTTAAATTATTATTGACCAAAGCTGCCCTGTTAATTAGTCTATTATCTTGCATGTTAAATCTGTACTTTGCTGAGCAACTTTGAACCCAACCCAATTCAAGAGCTATTAAGTGTTCCTTACTCTAGCGGATTGACCCCTTGTAGGAAACCTAGCTGCCTAGGCATCCTCCCTACATCACTATAGTTTTTCTATATTTAGCAATTATTTTATACACAATTAAGCAAAGACTGATGGGTTTAAATTGATTCAACTCCGTAGGGTGATTCTATTTAGGTATTAGATGTGCCATCTCCCAACTCTTTGACACTATCTTTTACAAGTCATAACAATAATTTAAATGCATTTATAGATTCTATACAAAAATACCATAGAGCATGAGAATTCGGTCCTATCATAATTATACTATCTTCTCAAATTATCCATTACATTCGAAAAGTGGATCTATGTTGAGTATCTATTCTATTCCTAAATAAATATTATGAATCCAATGCACTACAATGGTAAGGACCTCTCATGTATGGAACCAACAATTATCATCAAGAATTTTTGGTTACTTAACCAACGGTAGTTTATGCAAATTTCTATTTCATTTCATATAATTTCATCAACTATACAATAAGATCTCTCCGAATGTACAAAGGGACATGATCAAGTTTTTTTTTTTTTTGCCAGATTTTTCTTGGCTTCGGGACTCTATTTTCTCTAACTATTTTTGAACTTGAATCTCAATTAGTTTAAATCTTTAAATTTTAAAAGAAAGGGGAAGAAAGACCCCAACAACTGAGACATTTGTTTACCAGCACTGATCCGTCTCCCAATTCCTGTGAGTATAGCCAGAAAATCCAGACATGGAAGACGCCGCTGACTCCGCTGCGTAGGCAGAGGCGGACGACGGAGATCTATAAAGTCGTTTCTGGCTGAAGAGGTCACGGTCGTAAACGTTGCACTTCTGAGGATCGGAGAGAGTGGAGTAGGCAGCGTGTATCTTCATGAATTCATTTGCCGATTTGTCTTTCCGATCTGTTGCCACCGCATCGGGATGACAAATGTGTGCCACCCGCCGATACGCCGCTTTGATCTCCTGAGATGTAGCACCCTTTGGTATACCGAGCACCTCATAAAGCGATGCTGGTGAAGCCATGTTGGAAGTATAGAGGTGAGGTTGTTAGATTTCCAAAGATAGTGGGCTTGATTAATTACTGAGCCAGTACTTAATGATGGGAGTCTTGACTACATGGGCCGGTTTAGGCATGTCACCTTGGTTTGGTTTGAGGTGGGCTAGTCTTGGACATTGTGGAAGTGTGCCAAGACTGGGACAATATTTTATGTATTATATAAAAGAGGGTCCCTGCAGCTACGTGAATTACCTTGTTCTTTTCTCCACAAAAAAGACAATTGATTGGTATTCACGGGAGGTTGCAGAAGATCCTTCTTTAGAGTGTTTTTATCTCTTAAGGAAATTAGTATTCTTTATCCTTCTTCATCAAGTTTTATCTCCTTCAAGGTATGTTTCTTATCTTCCATTTTATGTTTGAAGGTTGTGGATTCTATTTCTAAACCTACTATGTTGTACTGTGACAACATCTCAGCTGTTTTCTTCTTAAAGAACAACAAGAAATCTGGTGGTTCAAAGCATATTGAGATAAAATATCTCGTGGTAAGGGAAAAGGTCAATGAGAGGCAAATTATATTGTTAGATTTCCAAAGATAGTGGGCCTGATTAATTACTGGGCCAGTACTTAATGATGGGAGTATTGACTACATGGGCCGGTTTAGGCATGTCACATTGGTTTGGTTTGAGGTGGGCCAGTCCTGGACATGGTGAAAGTGTGCCAAGGCTGGGACAATACTTTATGTATTATATAAAAGCAGGTCCCTGCAGCTACGTGAATTACCTTGTTCTTTTCTCCACAGGAAAGACAATTGATTGGTATTCACGAGAGGTTGCAGAAGATCCTTCTTTAGAGTGTTTCTATCTCTTAAGGAAATTGGTATTCTTTATCCTTCTTCATCAAGTTTTATTTCCTTCAAGGTATGTTCCTTATCTTCCATTTTATGTTTGAAGTTTGTGGATTCTATTTCTAGACCTACTATGTTGTACTGTGACAACATCTCAGCTGTTTTCTTCTCAAAGAACAACAAGAAATCTGGTGGTTCAAAGCATATTGAGATAAAATATCTCATGGTAAGGGAAAAGGTCAATGAGAGGCAAATTATATTGTTAGATTTCCAAAGATAGTGGGCCTGATTAATTGCTGGGCCAGTACTTAATGATGGGAGTATTGACTACATTGGCCGGTTTAGGCATGTCACCTTGATTTGGTTTGAGGTGGGCCAGTCCTGAACATTGTGGAAGTGTGCCAAGGTTGGGACAATACTTTATGTATTATATAAAAGAGGGTCCCTGTAGCTACGTGAATTACTTTGTTCTTTTCTCCACAAGAAAGACAATTGATTGGTATTCACGGGAGGTTGCAGAAGATCCTTCTTTAGAATGTTTCGATCTCTTAAGGAAATTGGTATTCTTTATCCTTCTTCATCAAGTTTTATCTCCTTCAAGGTATGTTCCTTATCTTCCATTTTATGTTTGAAGTTGTGTTTTAGAATTCTGTATAGATTATTTCATATTCTTGGTTTGGGGTCTTGGAATTCAAACCCTATAGAATTATTTAACAAATGGTATCAAAGCCATACATATTAGACCTAGAACCAATTTCATTTTGGAAGATGATTGTATAAAAAAAAATGATGGTTCTGCCAAGATTTTATTTTATAGATGATTCTCCTGGTGTTCATGTTAATGATTTATTTCTTTAAAAGGAAAAGTATGTTATTATTTTATTTTGATTATATGTTCATACATATATTCATCCAAATTTTTATTCTCTTTAGAAGAAATGTTGATGATGATGTTTTATAATATATATATATATATATATATTTTATCGTATCATCATTTGAAAATTTCTAATTCTGATTAAAATAAATCTTAAAAATTCTAATTTTGATTCAAAGAAAGTAGTTTTTTCTTTTAGTTTTCTGTTTGTAATTAATGAAGAAAAAAAATTATGTGTGAGTTATTTCACAAGTTAACGTCATCATTATTTCACAAAAATAAATAAAATTTAATATTACAAAGTTATGACATTATGACATTAATAATTCTAAAGTTTCTTTGAAAATATAAATGACATTACCACATGGTGTAATGCCAATTAAAAGGATAGAAAAGAATTTCTTAAAGTTGAAACTTAAAAAGTTTTATTAAATAAAAGATGTTAGAATTTGAAGATTTATTATTGAAAATTGAATTGTCTTTTAATTACTATGTGTATTTAATATTTTTGTGTGACTTAATAACAAGTCAAGTATTTATTTTTGGCTCATAATTATACACCTCATTTATTTGTTGAATAAGTTATCATAAGTTTAGCCATTTATTATTAATAAATGTTTAATTAAGTTATACTTCATTGGCTATATATATTATTAGCCTTTGATTATAATTATGTTTTCTGTGGGCACCTTTTTTTTTTATATATTTTTCACCTTCAAGTATGATTTGACATCCTTGGATCATTTTCGCATGCATACTTAATGAATGACTTGTATTGGATGTCCAATAATTCTAGTGCATGTTTTATTACACTTACATTTTGAAATACCCATTTAAATTTAGTGTAATGTGTATCTTCCACATAGTAGGCTACAAAGTTGATGACATATACCCAAAGGTGATGTCATCTAAGTAATAAAGGGGATTGTGAGGGAGGGAGAAGTAATTCACCAAAATGACACTTTAAACTCTCTGATAATTCCATCATTGTAGCAAAGTTGGTGGTATATGCCCAAAGGTGATGCCACCTAAGGAAAAAGAATTGACATGCACAGGTGTATAGGAAAGAATGATAATCTAAGAGTCCTATATGCCCAAAGGTGATAGAATATCCGATAATTATTGTTTCATTCACGGTAAATGTGGATTTATAAAATGACCAGTGCATCTTTTATCCCAAAGGGTAAAGATGTAGTTTCGGTTGTGACTTTTATGTGGTTTAAATTGCTAGCCAATGTTGTTTTTGGTATGTTTGTATCATGCCTAAGATATGCTCCCATTTTTGTTTTGCATGTGTTTATTATTCTATCTTTACCAAAGAATGTCTATTCCCGGATTTCTCTTCTCCACTGTCTCTATTCTTTCTAGGAACAATTACCAGAAATGGAAGGAAGAGTTAAATATTGCCTTAGCCATGGCGGATTTGGATATTTCTATTAGGGAAACAAAGCCTATGCTTACTGGGACAAGCACCACTGAAGAAAAAGCCAAATTAGAAAAATGGGAAACTGCAGATAGGAAAAGTGTACTTATTATGAAGAAATCCATCCCTGAGGATATGAAAGACAGCGTTGAGAAGAAGGATACAGCCAAAGAATATCTTGCCACTATCAAAGAAGTTTTTCATGTTTCCCAATTGACTGAAAAGAGAGATTTAATTAATCAACTGACTTCAGCTAAATTTAATGGAAATGGGAGTGTCGGGGAGTATCTTCTCCAGTTAGCCTCTATTGCAAAGAAACTCAAAGACCTTAGGACTACACTGGATGATGATTTTCTAGTTCATCTTGTGCTTAAATCTCTCCCACAGCTGTATGAAACTCTCAAGACTACGTATAATGCTTAGGACAGAAATGGACCATAAAAGAACTCATTTTTATCTGCACACAGGAAGAGAACAACAGGAAAGAAAAAAGAAAAATTGAGAGTGCCAATGCTACAGTTCATAAGGGTGCTGGACCTTATAGAAATAATAGGAGATTTGGAAAGAAAGGTAGGTTCAAGCCTTATGACAAGCAAAATAGAGACAAGGAACCTCATTGTGATAACCTCAAAGGGGAACAAAAGCACATGAGCAATGTTGAGTGTTTCTGGTGTCACAAAAAAGGGCACATGAAAAAGGATTGTAGGGCTAGGCAAGCTTGGTTGGCCAAGAAGGAAACTGGTACTTACTTGTCTCTCGTTTGTTTTGAATCATTTGTTGTTGATGCTCCTGTGGATTCTTGGTGGGTTGACTCAGCCTCCTCTATTCATGTTACTCATTCTCTGCAGGGGTTCATAAGAAGGAGGATACCAAGCGAGAATGAGGTGGTGGTGTTCGTAGGGAATGGAGTGCAAGTTGCAGTTGAAGCTATAAGAGTAGTCAGAATTTATTTAGACAGTGATGTATTTTTTTATCTAGAAGATACAGTTTATGTACCTTCCATGAGGAGGAATTTACTTTCAGTTTCTAAACTTTCCCATGTTGGATATTCATTTATTTTCAACAAAGAAGGCTTCACTTTATTTAATAATTTACATATGAGTGGGAATGGTTGTTTGATTGATGGCCTATATAGATTGAATTGTTATCAACCATTAGTAATGAATGTTAGTTCTAAGCGTCCTTTGCTTAATGAGCGTTCTTCTATGCTATGGCATAGACGTTTGGGTCATATTTCAGTGCAAAAAATAGAGAGATTAATTAAAGATGGGATCCTTAAGCCATTGGATTTCCAGGATTTGCATGATTGTGTGAGCTGCATGAAGGGGAATATGACCAAAAAGTAGGAATATGAAGGCAGCCAGGAGTAGTGAATTACTTGAGTTAATTCACACAGATATTAGTGGTTCTATTCCCACTCCAGCACTTGGTGGTCAGCAATATTTTATCACTTTTATTGATGGCTTCTCACTCTATGGGTATGTTTATCTCATTTCTGAGAAGTCAAATTCTTTGGATACATTCCTGATTTATAAAGCAAAGGTGGAAAATTTTCTATCAAAGAAAATTAAGATAGTGAGGTCTGATAGGGGAGGAGAGTATTATGGCAAGTAAGGAGATTCTTCACAACTTCTTGGCCCTTTTGCCAAGTATTTACAGGAGCAAGGTATCATTGCCCAATATTGTATGTCAGGTACACCACAGCAAAACGGTGTGGCAGAAAGGAGGAATCGTACATTGAAATACATGATGAGGAGCATGATCAGTAACACCAGTCTTCCAAAGTCATTATGGGGGGAAGCAATAAAGACTGTAGCTTACATTCTTAATAGAATATCTAGTAAGTCAGTATCAAAGACCCCATTTGAACTTTGGACTGGTAGAAAACCAAGTCTCAATCATTTGCATGTCTGGGGTTGCAAAGTTGAGGCTAGGTTATTTAACCCACACGAGAGGGTGTTGGACTCTAGGACTGTGAGTTGTTACCTTATGGGTTATCCTCAGAAATCCAAGGGTTACAGATTTTATTCCCTTGGCTCAGCGAATAGAATTGTAGAAACCAGTCATGCCAAATTTGTAGAGCATTGTGATGAGCTTTCAAAGGCTGGCAATCTGGAGTTTGATGAAGACTACCCTACATGTTCCAGTGAATTGCCTAGTACCAGCTTTCAAGTGCCTATCACTATTGATGATGTTGCAAATAAGCCTGTGGAGGATGTGATAATTGAGCCTATGGCACCAGTTGACCCCGTAATTCCAACTTAGCCAGAAGAGAGAGCAAGAAGGTCAATTAGACCTCGTAAATCTTTTATACTTGACAGCGGGTGATTTTGAATTGGGCTAGAGGAGGATCCAAGCAGTTTTCAGCAAGCTATAAGCAGTGTGAATTCTAAGAAATGGTTGGAGGCTATGAAAGATGAGTTATTGTCTATGGGCAAAAACAAGGTTTATGAGTTGGTTGATCTTCCGCATGGTTATGCACCCATAGGCTTCAAATGGGTGTACAAAACTAAGATTGACTCCAAAGGAAAAATTGAACTCTACAAGGCTAGGTTGGTAGCAAAGGGTTTTACCCAAAGAGAAGGTGTTGATTTCATGGAAACTTTTTCCCCTGTTTCAACAAAGGATTCTTTTAGAATCATTATGGCCCTTGTAGCTCACTTTGACTTAGAGTTGCATCAAATGGATGTCAAAACTGCCTTCCTGAATGGAGATCTTGATGAAGATGTTTATATGGTTCAACCTGAAGGGTTTGAAATTGTAGGAAATGAAGAAAAAGTCTGTAAGCTCAACAAGTCATTATATGGACTGAAACAAGCTTCAAAATAATGGTATTTGAAGTTTCATGAGGCAGTTACCTCTTTTGGTTTTTGTGAAAATCTTGTAAATCATTGCATATATCTGAAGGTCAGTGGGAGCAAGTTCATCATTCTGGTACTTTATGTTGATGACATTTTATTGGCTAGTAGTGACATGTCGTTGTTGCTAGAGTCAAAAAGAATTTTGTCTTCAAATTTTAAAATGAAAGACATGGGTGAGGCCAGTTTTGTACTCGGGATTGAAATTAAGCGGGATAGGAAACATGGTTTGTTAGGACTGTCTCAGCAGGCATATATTGACCGCATTCTAAAATGGTTTAATATGTCCACTTGTTCGGATGGTGATATTCCAATCAGCAAAGGAGATAGGTTAAATAAACAGCAATGTCCCAAAAATGATATTGAGAGGAGTTCGATGGCAGATAAACCCTATACTTCTGCGGTAGGGAGTTTGATGTATGCACAGGTTTGTACTCGTCCAGATATAGCCTTTGCAGTTAGTGTTCTTGGGCGTTTTTAGTCTGATGCTGGTTTAGCACATTGGATAGCTGCTAAGAAGGTTATGAGATATTTGCAAAAGACCAAGGATTTTATGCTTGTATATAGTAAGAGTGATGCACTTGACATTGTTGGATATTCTGATGCTGATTATGACAGTTGTACAGATGATCGGAAGTCTACTTCTGGATATACTTTCAAGATGGCAGGTGGTGCTATTTCTTGAAAAAGTGCTAAGCAACCTATCTTAGCATCATCTACTATGCAAACGGAATTCATAGCTCTTTTTGAAGCTACAAAGCAGTTCATTTGGCTCAGAGGTTTTATTTCTGAGTTGAAGGTTGTGGATTCTATTTCTAGAGCTACTATGTTGTACTGTGACAACATCTCAGCTGTTTTCTTCTAAAAGAACAACAAGAAATCTGGTGGTTCAAAGCATATTGAGATAAAATATCTCGTGGTAAGGGAAAAGGTCAATGAAAGGCAAATTATTGTGGAACACATTGTTACTGATGACATGTTAGCAGATCCGTTGACTAAGGCACTTCCAGTGGGAGTATTCAAGAATCATATTTCTAATATGGGTGTCGTCAAGTCTTTTGATGCATTTATGTAGTGGGAGCTTAGTTTTACTCTTCCATTCATCATGTTTGACATTTATCTTAAGTTTGGATTATTTGTTAAGTATGTTAACTGAACTTGGCTCGCTTGGATTTAGCATTAATGTTATTGATTGAATATGAATTCATTTGTTCATCACTCATTTGTTTATCTAATATATGTATCAAAGTATAGGCAGTATTTAGCTAAAGTTTGAAAGGCTATGCGCCAAAGTTTGATATTAACCCAAGGTTATTACGGTTTGCCCAAGTTTTGGTTAATATCAAAGTGTTTGCCTTTGAAAATGTTTAAGGCATCTTGATTTTACAATCAGGTTAGAACCTTCATGAAGTTGACACTTCATGACAAAATACCTCATGGCGATTTATTTGATAGGTAGATTCTTGTTTGTGATAACAGAAAGTTGTATATTGTATATTGAGGTGTATCTTCTGCTGTTGTTCGACATTGATTTGCTTATTGAATAAATCAAAGTTTGGTGACATTAAATATATATATATATATATGTATAAAGATTTCATGGCCACATCATTCTGATATTGACTCCGTAATTAATCTAGCCCAAGTGGGAGATTGTTAGATTTCCAAAGATAGTGAGTCTGATTAATTACTGGGACAGTACTTAATGATGGGAGTCTAGACTACATGGGCCAGTTTAGGCATGTCACCTTCGTTTGGTTTGCGGTTGGTCAGTCCTGGACATTGTGGAAGTGTGCCAGGACTGGGACAATACTTTAGGTATTATATAAAAGAGGGTCTCTGCAGCTACGTGAATTACCTTGTTCTTTTCTCCACAAGAAAGACAATTGATTGGTATTCACGGGAGGTTGCAGAAGATCCTTCTTTAGAGTGTTTCTATCTCTTAAGGAAATTAGTATTCTTTATCCTTCTTCATCAAGTTTTATCTCCTTCAAGGTATGTTCCTTATCTTCCATTTTATGTTTAAAGTTGTGTTCTAGAATTCTATATGGATTATTTCATATTCTTGGTTTGGGGTCTTGGAATTCAAACCCTATAGAATTATTTAACAGAGGTGACTTGGTCTTCTCTGCCATGGTGCAAGTGGCGGTGACGCCAGGTGACCAGAATCTGACACAAGATGAAGCAGGAAGAGAAGAGGTAGTGTTGTTGGAGATGAGCTTTTGCCCGAGAAAGCAGGAAGGGGAGGATGCGGTGGTCGCCATTTGATAAGTAATGTGATCAAGAGCTTTGGTGTAGGAGAGTTGCAGTTATAAACTTATAATACAGTTTTGAGATAGAGAAGAGGTCGTTGAAGAAGAGAAGGGGAGATTTAGCTTATTTATAGTAAGTAGTAAAGGAGGGAGAAAGAATTAGGAAAGAGGAGAGATTGAGAGATTCATCATATCCAAGGGAATTGACTATTAAGAATGACTATCCAAGGGACTTTACTCGGGCACCCCTAAGGAAAATGATAAAGAGAGAGGGGGACACATGTGAAATGAGTTAATCCTTAGACCATCCACATTAGTGGCACATACTCTTCAAGCAAAGGTTGCAACCAGTGAGTGCATTATGCACTGGATACCAACAAGGTTGTAGTGTAATTTTTTTATTATTTTTTAAATAATGTGGACCAACTGATTTCTTGCCTCTGAAAGTTTTCGAAATGCATTGTTTGTTTATATGTAAGACAACTTATGTAAATATTCTGGAGTCTAGTGATCAATCTTCTAAATTTGATGGACACCCGCCATAATATTATAAGATTTCACATGAAAAGGGTATGATATAAAAAATTGGATGTGTTTTTTATTCACCTACTTTTAGGGACATAGGGATTCCAGTGGTGGCCTCGTGGGTTAATCAGGTAAAAGGCCTTACTCAGCATTGTTATGACAATTCTTATCTGTTAGGCTATTGTACTCTGGTGGTGACTCAACAAATCTTCCATTCATTCATTTTAGGGGTTGTGTGACAAAAATCGATCTTTAAACCATTCATACTTCTGGCACATGCTCTTCATGTAGAGGTTGCAACCAGTGCACTATGCATTGGATAATTACATAGTAAGAAACTGCTCAAGGGGACTTACTCACGCACACCAAGGGGGGAATGATCGGAAAGAGAGACCATCCACACTCCTAATGCCTGCTTTTGAAGCAGAGGTTGCAATTAGTGCGCTATGCACTAGATACAAACATTATAACAAGGTCATAGTGAAATTATTTTATTTTATTTTATTAAATTTTTAAGTAATGTGAACCAACTTATTTCCTTCCTCTGAAAGCTTTCAAGATGAGTTGTACTCTCCTACGTAAGACAACTGATGTAAGTACTCTAGAGACTCGTGATCAGTGTATTAAATTTGATGGACACACTTCACAATATTATAAAATTAAATTTACCACGTGAAGAAGGACTGATATAAATATTGGAGGTAGTTTTTCTTCATCCACTATTAAGGAAGATATGGATCCCAATGGTGGTGTATAGATTGTAAAGGTATCTAAGAACAGTGGGGATATTATCGATTTAGTACATACAGCAAAAAGCAAAACATAATCTAGATCGGTGTACTTTTCCTATGCCCATGGTGTGAGAAAACTTTCTTCAAATTTGAACTTATGAGCTTGCTTTTTTTTTAGGTTCTCAACTCATGGTTCTAAGAATCAAATCCAATGGATCCCATTCCCAACTCATGGTCATGATGCATTTAATTAAAAAAGGCATTTGATACCATTTATTTGGTACACTTAGTTATTTTATCACATCACTATGGGATATGGCTTCTTTCCTAAGCACTCATCGCCCAGGTCGACCTATAACTACCAAGATGAATGCCACGTGACAAGACAATGATTCAATGCTTTGAGAGAAGGTGCTGAAAAGGTACGGAGAACGAAGCACCAAGAATCGTTGAATCACTGCCTGAACATATGGTGATCACCCAAGTAACTACGAACAAGACCTGAATGATGGGCATTTAGGAGAAGAGCCAAATCCATCACTATGGGTTTTAAGTACAAACTTTCTATCAAAATTTAAAATATAAAATTCAAAATTCAAAGAATCTCGTCCATGGAGATCTAGTCCTCTTATTAGCATGATGAAGATATATTAAATGGGAATTCAATCAAAGGTCACATCACCAATAGTGAAGATATTTTTTCTCTTGCCCGAATGAAAAGAAATCTAATATTTTCAAGAATATTATCTTCTAATTTCAATGAAATTTAATGCCCGAATTGTGTATGCATCCATATTTTTTCTGATCCACGCATGCTTTAACAACTTTGGTAACGAGGGAAATTAGAAGGACAATATGGATAAGGTCCGAAGGTGTTCAGATAGAGAGAGGATACCTTCCCTAGTCATCAAGATGACAAGCATTACTGCTGTATAGATTGAAACAATATCTGTTTAATGGACCGCTCTGTGCAATCCCTTTCTGTACAATTGTACCATTCCTTTAAAGACATTTGTCTCGCACCACTTTCCCAGCTTCATCCACTGACCCACTTGTACACCACTAGCTCTCTAATATCTATCCAATCTCAAGAGAACTTGACCATTGGTTGTGAACCTGGGAATTTATCCATTTTATCCTTATACTTACCGGTGGATTGATACAGGTTAAATCGATATCGAGGATCAGTCTCAATCAATAATAATCCTATCTAGGTAATCTTAACTGATTCTACCTAAGGATGTGAATTTGTAATCGAAATCGTTTATCAAAATTGAATCGATCTGTTTACATCAAAATCGTAAAATCGTTTAGTAAATGGTGCGGTTATGGTTTCAAGTTTCAGGCCAATTAGTTAAATGGGTTGGGTCAGTTTTAACCACGGAACCCGTTGGTTTCAAACCAAATTAAAACCGTTTAAATCGATCCGATTAATCCGTATAACAATTAAATAAAGAAGTGGCAGTAATCTGTATAACAATTAACAATTAAATTAAGTGTCCATTCTGTTTTGGTATGATTTATTGCAATTCAATTCAAGTTTAGGCTTTAGATCATGAACTTGTAATCCATATATGTTACTATGTTATTATGTTATCATAGATGGGGTGTTTTGGCTGAACGACCTGTCATTTTAATATTTTATGTTGTAGAAGGTTGTATTTGGATGTTGTATGATATTTATAAGAAATAGCTCTAAATTATCAAATTAAGACATACCATCGTTAATATAAAATCTCTTATTTGTGGTTGCCAATTATTTTTTGATAAGCTTATGATCTTCAGTTTAGAGATGGTTGCAAGTTATAACAAACTGATTGTGAACCGTTTTACAAACCATATGGAATAAACCAAAACTGAAACTGTTTAAAACCGTGAAATCGACACCGTTTAGAAACCGTGGAAACCGAAACCGTTTATTAAACGGTCACGGTTTCAGAAAGTGGAACCATTTAGTAAATGGTACGGTTATGGTTTTAGTCAAATAAATGTGAACCGAATCGATCCGTACCATTTAAACCGAAACCGAACCAATTAACACCCTTAATTCTATCTGATTTTTAAATTATGTTGATCAGTTTATATTATACATAGTGCCTCACTACCACTGGTCATGATGGTCGTCCTACGAGGTCTGAGTCCATTGTCAGCTTAACATTTGGGAGGAGGAGGCATGTAAAAAGAAAGTGATTAGAAGCTTAACTTTTTTCTTTTTAGGTAAAAGTGATTAGAAGCTGAACGTTACCACTAAATTGAGAGAATTTGTAACTCACTGTAGTATAAAATCCCTAACACAACGTAAGTAACTTGTGTATTAGCTTAGCTCTGGGTGATTAGGTGAATGAGTGACGGTAACCATTAGACACCAATATCCTTTCAATGAGAGGAAAACTAGAAAATCTGGAAACCTGTTTGGAGCGTAGTGTGTTTATAAAATCCAAGTGCAGTCATCCTTTCCCAACTTCTTTCGTTCATTCTGGGATAAGGGAAAACCAGATACTGAGCCATCTGTTTTCTTATTTTATTCTAGAAGCTAGCAGGGATCTTTCTCAGAGTCTAGAACAAAGAATGAGAATGCTTCAGTACCAAGTGGAGCTGGATTTGAGTTTAGTTTATTAGAAAAGTATTGATAACCATGCCTGTGCCTACTAAGTTCATCATCATCATATTACGTCAATCCAATTGGACTTGTTGAGAAACAAATCCAATTGGGTCGCCTTTCACCACTTACTACTACCAAATCTCTCTCTCTCTCTCTCTCTCTCTCTCTCTCTCTCTCTCTCTCTCTCTCTCTCTCTCTCTCTCTCATATTTAAGTAGGAATTCTGTCCCTTGTGCCACTTGAAAAGAGATGTTTAAGATCTCTCAAGGAAACCAAGAGTCACTTTGAAACTTTTTCTTCTTTAAACTAATGTCACGCATTGAGTCCAGAAGGAAACGGTGGAGTCGTCTATGGGTAATTTCATGTCTCTGTCTCTAAAGATCACAAAATCAATCTATAAATAGAGAGAATGAATATTTTATACGGTTCGAGTGTCCAACACATTTGATGAACTTCCTTTGATGTTTTCCATCCTTTCTTAATCTACATTTTTATTTTTTGTTTTTAATTTTTATATTATTTCAGATATTATATTGAACTTAATTAATTGTTGCCATGGCATATCTGATGCCAATTGTACATATATTGAACCCAAAATGGATTTGCTTTCCAACTTTCTACAAAATAATGAATAAAATAGTTAAGGATCAAGATGACTCCCATCTTGAAACCTCATCCGAGAAGCTTGGAGGAATATCACCTCTCTTGTGGAATCAGAAATCAAGTTGTTACCTTGGGATGGAATTCCCTTTAAAACTTTGACCTTCTTTTCTTTTCCTATCCTTTCTCTAAGTTCATCTGGAGTAATATTTTTACAAAAATGTTGACTGTTGCTAGAGTTATCCTTCTTAATTTTTTTTATTGAGAATAGAGGTGGATTTTGAAAATATTTTAATGATAAACCTTCTTATGACTCCTTTGAAAAGTTGGTTTTGAATGCAATGATTCATCATATCTGGTGATTGAGAAATAAAAGAAGATGGACTTCTCTTTCTCTTTCTATTAAGCATATTTGGGTATCATTACTTTTGAGTGAGAAATAAAATCATTCATAAATGTGTTGTGAGCCCAAATTCTACTAGAAACAGGCATTTAGCTAATGCTTGGGATCTATTTCTTGTTTTCCCTTCTTAATTGTGGTGATCATCATTTGGCTTTGTTTCTTCTCCTTGCTGGTTTTTTGTTGTATACCTTCTTCGATTTATTGTTTTTGTCCCCGTCCACCCTTGTTTGGCTATATCCCTTTTGATGGTTTTTTTTCTTTTTTCTTTATTAGGATCTTCTCCTTTGGATAGTCATGTGGCTTTTGTTTTTCTTTCTTTCATATATTAGGGCAGAGGTTGGGCATGCCATTAACTTTCTTGGAACTAGCAGCTCAACCTATGAAAGGACTGAGATGTGATGGGCAGGTGGACTTTTCCATGGGGGATAACAAAGAGGTAGGCATAGTGTTGGACACAATGCTAATGTGCTCAGCTTTTATCCAATATATTATCCATTCATCCGAAAAGAAAAAAAAATTGTTATCTGGGTGTGTTAATTAATTGATGGAGAACCACAAACACTGACTACAACGAAGATAATACTTTCTATGGTGTTATTAGAAGTTATCAAGAGATTAAAATTTGATCGCCTGGATAATTATCCATGTCAAAATGGACAGTGAAATTTTCAGTGAGTTACCCAATATATATATAATTTTTTTTTTTAATATACAAACAACAACAAATGAACTGTTATTGAAAGGAAGAGAAAGTAACAGGTCCTCCCCAAGAGAGTGAAGGGCTGACAATGAAAATATGGGCTTGAATGCACCCTACTTTGGACAAACGAAGAAAGGAAGCACCATTAGCTAAAACATGAGCCTCAACATTGAGCTCCAACCCGTCTTACTGTGTGTGTGTGTGAGAGAGAGAGAGAGAGAGAGAGAGAGGAATAAAGAAAAAAACTACACTATCAAAACTACGAGACGGCTAGTAACCCAATCAAAAGAAGAGGAGGAATGGTTTAGACATGCAACCAAACCTTTGGTGTCTTAAAACACAACTAAATTCGAAAGCTGAAGACTTCCAGCTAACAATAAACCATCTTGCACAGCCTCAACCTCCATAGAAGCCACAAAAAAACTCAAATTAGTTTTTCACTTTGCAGCCACAAAAGCCCTCTGAAAATCCCTTATGATAATGCATGCCCTCATCACCAAAAGACCTATTAACCTTCCAAGCATCATCAGTGTTGTTGCCACAGTTTCCCGCTCAATAAGCACCTGTATGCAGACCACAGATAAAAAAAACTGGCCTAGAGGGAGACTATGGGAAGGAGGCTCTGATGCCTAAGTTAAGAAAAGGGAAAACAGGTAGAGCTTTGAGTGTTCTAAGTATCCTACCCTGAATTTCGTTAATTTCCCTTTATATAGTGGCCGCTACAAGTCGCTTTCCTTTATGATGTGGACCCACAAGCCATTGGTAGACCGATCACTGTTTAAGCTGAGGTGGCCGATCTCATAATAGTTAACCTAATCATGGCTATTCCCAGATTTGGTAACCACCTAACCTAACCATGGTTAGGTTTGTTAGCCTTGGTTGAGTTTGGAAACAGTTTTGGGTGTCGTTATCTCATGATCGAGTAGTGGATCTAGATAACACGTGGTTAGTGGAGATGAGCATTGGCTATGGCTAGAGGGGCTAATGAAGGTCCTTAGTCTCTGGTCAGCATAATGCATGATGAAAGTCTCTGGTCAGCATAATGCAGGATGACCATATCTAGTTAGGTTGAGTCTGGGACGTTGGTCCCTAGTTAGTATAAGATGATTGTACTTGGGTTGGTGGAGACTTGGATGACTGTCGTTGGATGTGGCGCCTAGGTGGTCAAGAGTAGAAGTACCAACCACGACTACTATTGGTTGGTTGCATAATGGTATATTAAATGTGAACTATAAAAGAGTCCCTAGACCAAACATGAAACAAAGTAGAAATAGTTGTGGGCTCATCTTGATACTTATTCTGATCCCCCACAATATTTAATCGACTTCTGCAGCCAAGTGCTGGAAACATTATATGCTATTTAACAAATATGGATTAATGTGACTAAACATAAACTGATTCCTTGCTTCCTAGATATACAGACCTAAAGTGATCCATTGAAGGATAGCACCACCTAGACTTGGAAATTGACTCTTAAGAAACTGGTTAACATAATCACACATATAGTTGCATGGAACAGCCCTCGAGCCGAATCTAAAGGGTAAAGCCATCCAACCAAAAAAAAAAGCAAGCTCCCAAGTAAACAAAGAATGAGCTATCATCTCCTCAACGTTCAAATTAAGAGGACATAGAGGGTCAGGCAAGATATGCCTAATGAATAATAAGTGCTTAACTGCAAGAGAATTAGAGTATCATCACTATAAAATATGATATATTTTTTGTGGCACCTTTAAATTGTAAATAACATTTCACATGGGGGTGTTTAGTGCTCTTTACTGCTTTCAATGAAACTTGAATGGTTCTTAACCTGGTCCATACAATTGTGGGGTCAGTATGGGCCCATGGAACTAGTCAGACTGAAGGTCTGAATACCCGTCGTTAGCAAAAAAAAGGTGACAAAATAAATATGAGCATGGCATAAGAGGGAAAACTGATGATCGCAACCTTAATAAGTAACTCTTCCCCTTTGGTGAAAACATATTCCCCTTGCAACCTACCAGTTTGTAGAGACGATCCAAAGTATTAGAAACAAGCATATGCTTATTTTGCACCCAATAATTTATGAGTTAGTATTATTACAACAAACCTGAAAAGATAGAAGCCTGGGCACATCAAGAATAGGTCTTCTTATTTTGAGTGCGTAGATGGCTGAGAGACGGAAAATAGAAGTTAGCACCCCATGAAACATCTGCTTATTCCTACCAAACTCCGAGGGAAACCCTAAATATTTTCCATGTTGATGAACTTCTGAAAAGGCTAAGATATCAATAATCGATTCTCAAAAATCAACAAGGGTATTGGGAAAAAATTAAGAGAGTTGTACCAAAGGTGAAAATATGAGAAAGGAAGAGTAGGGACTTCAACCAAGTGAGGTGTATCAAAAGTGAAGATGGAAGAGTGTTGGTAAGGGAGGAGGGCATTGTGAAGAGATGGGGTGAGTATATTAGTGCCCTAGCAACTAAATAGAGATATTCCGAGTAGGAATCACCCGAAAGATTGCTCTACTCAACAAAACTCCACACATCATAGATATGTACGAAATATTAGGGTGCAAGAATATAAAGATGCCTTAAAAAAATGAAAGTAGGAAAGACACCAGGCCAGATGAAATCCCAAAAGAAGTATGAAAAACCTTAAGAACATACGGGGTTGTTTGGTCAACCAAGTTGTTTAATAGGATTATGAGGACAATGAAGAAGCCAAATGAATAAACGAGAAGCATTGTAGTAGCAGTCTATAAAAATAAAGGGGATATCCAGAGCTACAACAACTATAGAAGCATAAAACTAATAGGTCATACTATGAAACTATTCCGCTTGAGAAGAGAAACTAAGATCTCGGAGAACCAGATTGAACTGATGCCAGGTAAATCCACAACTAAGATTGTCTACCTATTGAAGAGACTCATGTAGATCTCATAAGAAATATCTTCACATGGTCTTTATCGATCTAGAAAAAGCATATAACAGAGTTCCTAAAGTTCTAATATGGCATGTCCTAATAAAGAGAAAGGTTTCGAGTACGTATATGGTGATAATTAAGGATATGTATGAGGGTGTTGTAACTAGCGTGAGATCTGCGGGAGGTCAAGGCAAGGAATTTTCAATTACAACTAGGTTACATCAAGGATTGGCCTTAAGGCTCTAGCTGTTTGCGCTTATCATTGATGAGTTAACTAAGAGCATTCTGGATGAGGTCCCTTGGTATATGCTCTTCCTCGATGACATCATTTTAATGGATGAGTCTAAAGCAGGAATTAATACCAAATTGGAGATGTGAAGATCAACGTTGGAAATAAAAGGTTTTAAGATTAGTAGATTGACGATGGAATATATGATGTGTAATTTTAGCCACTCTAGGATTGATAATGAAATGGTGAAAATTAAGGATATAGAGATTCCACAAAGTGGCTATTTTAGATATATGGGGTCAACCATAAGTAAAGAAGGTGGCACAGATGATGAATTTTATCAAAGAATTAAAGTGGGATGGATGAAGTGGAGAAACGCTTCTGAAGTATCATGTGACCGACGTATCCCTTTAGAGCTTAAGGTGAAAATTCTATAGGGTTGTTGTGCGACCAGCCACAATATATGGGACAGAGTGTTGAGCAATTATGAAGTGTCATATAGAGAAACTAAGTGTAGATGAAATGAGTATGTTAAGATGGATGTACGCAAAACTAGGAAGGATAAAGTAAGTAATGAGCATATTATGACTGCTTTAGGAGTTTCCTTGATCAACGACAAGCTTAGTGATGTCAACTGAGGTGGCATGGCCATGTTCAAAGGAGGCCCGTGGATGCCCCAGTAAGGAGAAGTGACCTGATGCAGATGAAATGAACTAAAATAGCTAGGGCCAAGCCTAAAATGATCATAGGTAAAGTGGTGAAGAATGGCATGCACTTTCTTGATCTTGTCCCAAGTATGACTTTGGATAGAACCCATTGGAAGGCTAGGATCCACGTAGCAAACCCCATTTAGCTAAGGTTCTGCTGACTTGTTGGGTTGTTACCTCTTTCCTCTTACTCTCTTCTTTCATCTCTCCTTAATCTACTTTCATTTTACTTATCCTTTTACTTGCTTATTTATTTTTTATTAGCATTATCATCATCATCATCATCATTACTATTATTATTATTTCTAATAGATCCATGTAGTCGACCCATTAAATTGGGATAAGGCTGAGTTTGTTGTTGTTGTTTTTGTTTACTAAAATATAACTCTTCCCAAAATACAATATAGTATTCCTGCAAAATTCGTGCAATCACCTGGCATTCACCATCTTTTCCTTCCAGAGAAGTAAACAATCATCCAAAAAAAAATATGTAACTCTAGGCCCACATGTACTAGTTTGTATACCGTAAAGCAGTTGAGAACCTTCAACATTGATTAATTAATTGACATGTTAAAACCTCTTAGCATAAAATGAACAAATAGGAGCAGAGAGGATAACCTTGCCTAAGTCTCCGTTTGTGTTGCATTGTTTCAATCACACTGCCATTGGAAGTACTGGATCAGATCAATCGAATCAAATGAATCCATGGGGGTGAACAATTCTAGCAGCTTAAATTTCATAGTAATCACACACTGCATAACCCAATTAACCCAATCATCTGCAACCCCCATTTTAATCAAAAGTCTTAAGAAAAACTCTAATCCACCCTATCATGAGCTTTGCTTAGATCTATTTTAAGAGCCATAAACCACTTTTCCTTTTCCTATGATGCATATGATATAAAACTTCATGTGCTATAAATTTTTTATCAGAAATTGCAGGAGTTGGACCAAAAGCAATTTGATAGGGAGTAATGAAACAATCAAGCAAAAATTTAACACTTATTTTATACACTACTGAGTTAAGACCAATGGGTATAAACTGACTCAACTCCTTAAGGTGATTCTATTTAGGGATTAAAGTACTAACAGTTTTATTGAATTTCCTCAACATGAACACCTTGGAAAAGAAATGTTAGACATCCTTAGTGACAACAGGGGCAACAACAGCCCAACAAGATTAAAAGAATCTCCCAAGAAGACAATCCAAACCCTTGGAACACAACCGTCCTAATCTCTGTATCAGTCATGGGCTTACATAAAATATAGGTCACCCACAGGTGATCTATCTCCGTATGCACAAAGGGTCATGCTCAGTGTATCATCATTTCTCTTCCTATTCTCTTAGTTTAAATCCTTGAGGTTTTAAGGTTTTTAAACGGAGGGGGAAAGAAAGACCCCCCAAGCAACCGAGACATTTGTCTACAAGCACTGATCCGTCTCCCAATTCCGGCGAGTATAGCCAGAAAATCCAGACATGGAAGAGGCGGACGACGGAGATCTATAAAGTCTTTGCCGGCTGAATAGGTCCCGGTCGTAATCGGTGCGCTTTTGAGGATCGGAGAGAGTAGTATAGGCGGCGTGGATCTTCATGAATTCATTGGCCGATGTGTCTTTTAGGTCTGTGGCCACCGCATCGGGATGACAAACGCGCGCCAACCGCGGATATGCTGCCTTGATCTCCTGAAAGGTAGCGTTTCTTGGTATACAGAGAACTTCATAAAGCGATGCCGGCGAAGCCATGTTGGAAGAATAGAGGTGAGGTGACCTGGTCTTCTCCGCCGAGGTGTAGGTAGCGGCGACTCGAGGTGACCGGAATCTGACACAAGACGGAGCAGGGAGAGAAGAACTAGTAGTGCTGTTGGAGGGGAACTTTTGGCCTAGAAAACAGGGAGAGGATGATCCCAGAGAAGAAGTCGAGGACGCGGCAGCGGATACCATTTGATAAATGATCCGTGATCGAGGGCTTTAGTGTTGGGGAATTGCAGTTCTATTTTACAGTTTTGAAATAGAAAAGAAGAGACTGAAGAAGAGAAGAGGGCTTTCAGCTATATTTATAATTTGTAAAACGAGGGAGGATATGAGACTCCGCATTAAGAAGCGAGTTCCTGCGATCAAAACTTCGGCGTTGTATAATTTCTTGGAGTCATCCACCTGAGATTCACTAGGCCCGAAAGCTCCCAGTTTATACGTGGTGCAAAGATTATGTAAGAGCCCGGGGAGGATTTAATCTGCCTAAAACCAGAAACCCCTTTTGCCTTAAAAAAAAAAAAAATTAATAAATAAATAAAAAAAATAAAAAGGAAGGAGGAAGTAGGATTCTAATTGGGGACCCTTATAATTATGACAATTCTTGTCCTTGTGGCTTTTGTACTCTGGTGGTGACTTAGCAAGTCTATTCATTCATTTCAGCTCTATCCATTTTCTCTCTCATCCTTGGTTCTTTCGTCCTTCCCATCTTCTCTCCAGCGGCCCTGTCCATACAAAGTTACATACATTACAAGGTCTTATTGTAATTTTTTTTTTTTTTGGTCAAAATAATGGGGCCAATTGGTTGTCAGGTGACTCAGATCTGACATTGATGCATTTTTTTTTTATATGCTACCTTTTTAACATTTTCTCCACATTGCACCATGGATCATATTAGATTTAATACATCTAACTAAAAAGGCTTTCGATATGGTTTACCTGGTATTCGATTTTATGGTATTGCTACGAGTCATATATAACAAACTATATTTTCTATAAAATATCAGAGATTTTTTATAAAATATCAGAGATTTTTCTTATCATGGAGATCTAATCTTTTGATTGTCATGGGAAATGATATTTCGATATTATACTTAATGGGTGGGGAGCTCAATCAAAGGTCGTATCACCAGTGGTGAAGGAATTTTTCTTCTTCTTCTTCAAATGAAGAGAATTTAATCTTTTCAAAAATATAGTCTTTAAATTTTGATGCAAGTTTATACAGATCAAACTGTCTATGCATCTATTCTTTTTGCTATCCCATGTTTACTAACTTTTGGTACCAAGGGAAATTAGGACGATAAAAAAATGGACAAGGTCGAATTTGCTGAAATAGAGAGTTGGATACCCTATTCAAGGTGACAAGTAGTGGCTGTAATGTCTGTTCAATTTCAAGAAAACTTAATCATGGACCGATGGATCTGCTTTTTAATCCTTTCAAATTTGAATGGTGGTGGTTCATTCTAACCTCTCCCCAATCCTCCTCATATCTTCACCATCAACTATTTAATCAACTGTTGCTACAATGCTAATGTTAGTGACATACTTTCGAAGCAATTGGTTTGGTCTGTTTGTCCTTTTTTTTTTTTTTGTAATTATTTATTAAGTGTGTATATCAAATCAGAAAAAATGGGATCAATATAGTGTTCCTGTAGAAACGCAAACCTAAAAGTGATGCCGAAGATAATGGAAAAACAAGAACAAATAATGCACTGCCATTCTGTCAGGGGGGGCTACACCAGTACTCCCTAAGTTAAACTGCAACAGAATACATGACATCGTACATCGACAGTTACCGTATTAGGCTTACAAACGCCAAACAAAAACCAATAGCTTCTATATTTTCTAGTTGATTTTGATCTATTGTCAATTTTATTTATTTTTTTAACGACACCTTATCAGTTTGGATTTTTAATACATGAAAGGAAATTTTTTGAAAATATATTGAATTTTATTGATTTTATGGTCTTACAGATTCTTCTTGTTTCGGTCTTAATGGTCCGTTTCAATCTTTTAATGGCTTTTAAAAAGAAAAATCCAACCGAGAATGATAAGGAGTTCAGTCAGTCAGTTCAATTGATATGATCTCTTATTTTTTTTAAGCCCACAAATTGCAGCTCTAGGTATTTGCCGCCGGTTTTTAGGCATATGATAGCAAGAAAAACCTCCATCTTTGAGCACTTTTCTTGTAGTGTCCTTGGCCTTACTACATTGATATATGATACATCTTTACACAGTGCCTCACCGTCATGGGTCATTGTCGTCTATATTAGATTAACATTTCGTAGAAGGCATGTAAAAAGATGGTGATTAGAAGCAGAGCCTTCTTATGATTTTTATTTCTGAAATTGTTTGATTTGATTTTTACACCTTATTTCAGCTAAATAGTCATCAATTGGAATAGAAATTCTAAAATAGCTAAGAAGTTGTTTCAATTGTTTTGATTTCACTCAAGCTATGAAATGAGCACATGATAATGATGCGTAAAACATTAATTTCATGTTAAAAATAAAATACCTCACTTCTTCTTCTCATGATGGTCTCGCCACTGTCACCACCACTCTCTCCAAAGAAAAATAAAGAATTTATTCTTAAAATTGAACTATCAAATAGATTTTTTATTCTTAAAATATTTTTTATTGATTTGATCAAAACAATTTCAGTTTCTTGACCAAAAATCTAACTACTATCTATTTAATGAAATCAATCCAAATTTAAAATAGAAATATCTTAACAAATCTAGCATAAATGGATTATATATAGTTAGCTAGGGTTTTGGTAGTATGACAAGTTTCATGAGAGATGCAGCATTACGACTCTTAACACAATCGAAGCATTGAACAGCTGAGATCAATGCATTCATCTCTATTTAAATTGTTCTTGTGGTGCAAACGTACATACCATGTGTCTTTTTCCCAAGTAAATATAGACAAAAACTAGAAAATCTGGAAATCTATTTGAAGCTTACTAGTAAGTATTTTTAAAATCGAGGGACTGCATGTGTCTTTTTCCCAATTTCATTCAGTCCAGAATAAGGGTCTAAGGGAAAACCAGATACGGGACCATCTGTTTTGATGATTTTATTCTAGAAGCTAGCTAGGAATAATCTTTCTGAGGGAGTCTAGAACAAAGAAAGAGAGAATGCTTCTAGTAGTACCACCAAGTGGAACTGGATTTGGGTTTAGGTTTTTTTAGAAAAATTATCGATAACCATGAGCATGTGCCTACCAAGTTCTTCATCATATTACGTCAATCCAAAATTGCTCACAAGCAAATCCAATTGAGTTGCCCTACACCACTTACTTCTCTCTCTCTCTCTCTCTCTCTCTCTCTCTCTCTCTCTCAAAGACTTCTGAAGGAAACCGAGAGTCATTTTTTGTAGAAACGCAACCCTAAAACGATATATAAGATAATGAAAAAATAAGAATATACAGTGTACACAGATTTACGAGGTTCGATAAGATTGCCTACATCCTCAGTGAGATAAGATCCTATTTCATTATCAATGGAAAATAGGATTATAGTGCTCGTCCCTCACACCTTTTAGTATTGCTTGCATTACAGAGAAAGAAACTCTCATTATAAATATATAGTGGAAAACCCTAATCTGAAAAATACACAACTGCCGTCAAATAAAAAATTCGAACAAGGGTCGTGCCCCCTACACCCCCTCTATGCAGGGGGGCTCCTGCACCCCTTGTAACCCCCACGGCTAGTTAATCAGCTAGTGGGATCGCCGTCCTACCTGTCAAGACGCTGCACCAGAAGGAAACGGTGGAATCGCCTATCGCTTTCATGTCTATCTCAAAAGATCAACCTATAAATTAGAGAATGAATATTTTACAGTTCGTGTGTTCGACACACTTGGAACTTTCTTAGTTTATTTCGATCCGCTCTTAATCCCCATTTTTTTTTTTTTTTTATATTTTAAAATTTTAAAATTATATAGATTTTAGTTTTGATCTTATAGTGACCTTTACTTCTTGCCATGGCATATCTGATGCCACCTGAGTGCGTGCCTATAGTACGTGGTTGAACCCAAAATCGCTTGCTTTTTCAATCTCCCTACAAAATAATGAATAAAATAGTTAAGAATCATGATGACTCCCATCTTGAAACCTCATATGATGCCCTCATCAGAAGCTAAGGGAAGTTAAAACCATGGGAGGAAGCTAGGAAGAAGTAGAACATAAAAATAAATAAATTCATCAATAAATATTCTTTGAAGGAAGACACTATGCATACACCGGTATGGGTTAGAGGAAAAGCATAAACCATATGTGCTGATGCTAAAAATACAATGTCAACTTCTAATAATAACACAATTTCATGAATATTGTTATAATACTTTACATCAAAAATCATAATCAACTGCCACCATTATATTAATTGCAATAGCCTGGAGGAATATCACCTATAGTACTCTTGAATCACAAATCAAGATGTTTATCCTGGGATGTTAATTAATTAACCACAAACCAGCGGGAGGGAGAGAGGAAGAGCCTTTGTTGGAGGATCTATATTGACGAGTAAATCAAAACCTTATGCTAGTTCTGCTTTTACTCACCAAACCCGCACACGACCTACTAAAGGGTTAAATCTGGCTTATAACAATTACCCAGGTGTAGAAACAATGCCGAATAGTATTATGGATTTACGAGTCTTTTTTTTCTTTTCTTTTTTTTGGAATAAAAAATATATTAAAAAAAAAAACAACAAAAAAACAAAACAAAACAAAACCTTCCCGATAATCAAGGATAAATATCCTATACAAAGAAAGCCAGTCTGAGAAGAAAAGGCCAAAATACAAGCCCTAAGAGATAGGGGCGGACAAAACCAAGGTGAAATTTGATCAACTTGGTGGTGAAATTTTCATCCTCCCTTCTATGATATGATAAGTTTAATCGGAAGATGGGTTACCCTTTTGAATAATAGTTAAGTTCAAATTTGACAATTAAGTTCCTTATGCCTTGTGTGACATATATTGCTTTTAAACATTAGTACGTTAATGAAAATTTTATCCTTTTTTGGCTTGTTCCAATCACAAATCTAATTTGATATTTTGGAATTTGGATCATCAATTGTCCAATCCAAGGTTTGGGCCAAATCAAGATAAGCCCATGTCTTCCTCAACATGGTTACATAGCTAAAGCAGGCCGAAGGGCCTTTGTTGCTGGCTAAATCTATTTTGTGAATGACATGAATCGGCTCAGCGGTTCAGGCCCAATACAACAAGCTCTGTACCAGGAAAGTTTTCAACAGACTTTATGTGACAGTCAAGATTTGTGGAGAAGGAATTATTTATCCCCACGCCCACCTCCCTAAAAAAATGTGATTGGTTTTTATCATACGCACTCTTCAATAGCCCAGTGACCATTGAGGTTCAGGATCAGAGAGTGATTCCACGGCTGGAGGACCTGGGCACATGTCTCAAGGTCTCCCAGCCGTGGGATCACTCTCTGATCCCTGAACTCTATGTAGAGGAATCTTATCCCCATCAATAGCTCAGTTGTCAGGGGTGGTGTCCAAAGTTGGGTTGGGGTGGGAGTGGTGAGTGGAGAGTGGGAAGGGGGAATTACAATTACAGTACGTCATGCATCCGATTTGTTTTTTTTTTTTTTTTTTATGGGGGGGTGGGGAGTTACACTCTTTCGTGAACCCTTATCATTTGGTGGCATGTGGATGTTACAGTAGCAAGAATCTCCTCCGTATAGAAGGTAATGGTTAGATATTTTGCTATATGGTATAGAATCTCCATGTTAGGAAATAGAAATTTAGAACCTATTAATTTAGCCTACAAGATTTATAGAAGAGACCATGGGACATTAGGTTCCAATATGTCTCTATGAAGAGTGTAATAAATGAGAAGATCTATTAGCTAATCATGCTCATGTCCTAGGGGAGTCATTTTATGCATTGGATACCAATGGGGTTGGTAGCCTAGTGGCGGAAATGCCCTCAACCCATCATCGCTCAAGTCGGCTGGTTGTAGGTTCGAGTCTTGGTATATCTCACTATTGCCCATTGATCCTGCGGAAGCACCGCTTGCCGTACGGGGACTTGTCCTGGGAGCTATGATCACTACCATGGAACACCCTTTTTCTCTACCCAAAAAAAAAAAAAAAATTATGCATTGGATAGAATGCCTTAGTTTGAGAAAGGGGGAGGGGGTTTTGCGGGAGTCCATGTATTCACTTGAAGATTTAATTAAGAACTCCCATAGATAGACTGTGTGAGGTTTCTACCACATAAATTAATAGTGTGTAAATTACACTTAAGCTACTTAATGCTTAGAGAAGTTATGCTTGGATACTTCACATTTCATAAACATTATGTTTGAGCTGAGGTATCTCATCATTTATAAATGTTATGTTGAGATACCTTGATCCCCAACTCTTATTCTCTTTTAATTTTTTTGGTAAGAACCCTTTTCCTCTCTTTAATGGAAGGTAAATATGGATCCGGCTCCTCTCCACATAGCCTAGAGATCAGAGAGTGATTCCATAGTAGGTCACCCCAACCGTGGGATCACTCTCTGGTCCCTGGGCTCTATGGAGAGGAATCCTATCCGGTAATGATAGTAAGTTTCACCCAAAAAAACAAATAAAAAATAAAAAATAAAAAAAAATAATAGCAAGTATATTTATTTATTTTTTTATCAGTTAATCAAATTTATTAGAAAGAAAAGAAAAAAGATATATACAACCGAAGGAGGGGCCCTTAATGCATATTAAGAACAAACAAAGGCCATCAACCAACACAAATCACCACAAGGCTTACAGAACTCACAATAAGCTTACAATGGATAAAAATTTTAAATCCAAAGAAGTCGAAGACTAAGATGAGTAGGTCCAAGGAACAATCCACCAAGTACCTGAAAGAAAAACATTCATAGGGAATTTGGGAACCCTAGGAGGTGAGGCTCTACACAGGTCTACCAAATCCTTATGAATGTCACTAACAATAGAGGTTTTTGGACAAAACTTGTTCTAGAATAAATGGAGGAATCCGGATCAGGTCCTCGTACGAGAACTATTCTCGTATGGTGCTTGATCCACATATAGAATCCATTTGTTCTCCCTCTTCATACAACAGGCTTTCACATTGAGTTGATTTTAAGTGTGGATCAGACACCATACGAGAACCCTTCTCATACGAGGACTTGATCCAAACTCCTCTTGAGTCCGGATCAGGTCCTTGTGCAAGAACTATTCTCGTACGGTGCTTGATCCACACATGGAATCCACTTGTTCTCTCTCTTTTTGTACAAGAGGCTTTCCAATTGAGTAGATCTTCCACGTGTGGATCAGACACCAAACGAGAACCATTCTTGTATGAGGATCTGATCTAAACTCCTCTCAAGTCTGGATCAAGTCCTTATACGAGAACCATTCTTGTTTGGTGCCTGATCCAAACGCCTCTCAAGTCTAGATCGGGTCCTCATATGAGAACCATTCTCATTCGGTGCCTGATCCACACATGGAATCCATTTGTTCTCTCTCTTCATACAACAAGCTTTCACATTCGGTGGATTCCACGTGTGGATCAAACACCATATAAGTGTTGATATGAGCCCCACCATATGGGTGGGTAGCCCATAAGTCAAGATGAAGACAATGTCTTCATCCTCTTAATTGAGAAGAAGACAAAACCTCACTATTCATGATTGTAGTGCATTTTATCAAAGAAGGAAAAGAAATAAGAAGGGAGGGGGCACCGGCCATGGTTGGCACCGCCCTCCACCTACCATGTTGAAGAAGAGGAGGCCGAGGCGGCTATGGCACCGGCCACGAAGTTAAAACATGGTTTACAATTCCCTCTCCTCTCCTATAAATAGAGGGAGTTATAGGCTCTTTGAGACATCCGAACAGAACGGGTTAAGGAGAATAGGAGGTGAGAGGATAGCCCTCTGTACTCATTTGTAGTATCTTTTGTTTTTTGTATTGGTTGTTCCTGTGAGTAGGAATTCAGGGAGAGATATTTTGTAGAGAGCAGTGAGTGTATTTGGGTTTTGGGTATTGAGAGAGTGTTATCACCATTTATATGTTATTCACATCATAGTGAATTCGTGTTCCTATCTTCGCCCATGGACGTAGGCCAAAAGCCGAACCATATAAAACTTTGTTTTTTTGAGTGTCTTTTCTATTTGCTTATTTTACTATCATTTTCTCTTGCTCCCTAAAACCACAAATATCGATCCTAGTCGTTTCCGTTGCAATAACTGGTATCAGGTTTCTAACAATGAGAACCATTCTCTCCTACCATATCAGGGAAATAGTGCAACAAAATGCTAATTTATCTATACTACTACTAATAAAGTAGCCATGGAATGTCTTGCCAATTCAAACCGCTTTCCTAAGAACATCTCTTCCACCCTTCCTATAGGGAGAGTAGAGCTTACAAATATCCTCCCAAATACAACTAGGGAATGCACATCCAAAGACGAGATGATCTCTACTCTCAAGTCCTGCTTAGAAATGTTGTTTTATGGTTGTCCTTGTTGGCAACTCGGCCACGTGGCGGTGATGACGTGGCCAGTTTGGGTGACGTAGATGAAAATGATGACATGGCAGTATCCAGTGTCACCGATGATATAACAGAGCAGCTTGGTATGCATGGAGTGGTTTAATACATCATTAATAGGTGGTGCGGGTTTCTGGGTCAAAACTGGCAAATTGACCTATTTACGATCGAGGGCATTTTCGGCAATGAAAATGACATTTTTGGAAGATCGGTTCTTCATGAAAAAGATAGATGGTAATTTTCCTAGTCCAGTGCATTTGATTTCGTCACATTCCGATACCGTATGAAGAAGTTACAGCATTTATGGCAGTCGAGGGCAGTTTCGGCATTGAAGATGATTTTTTTAAAGGAAGTGTTCTACATGTAAAAATACGACAAAAATATAATATTTCTAACGGTTCTGATTTCATCGCATTCCAATTGCGTATGAGAAAGATACGTCATTGGAAAGGTGTAGGGGCATTTTGGTCTTTTTACATGGATGATTCAGATGATTGAGTCTTCTAAAAAGTCGTAGAGCATCTAGTTATGATTCCAACGCACTTCATTTCATCTCGATCGGATATCGTATGAAAAAGTTATAAGCGTTTCCGTAAAGTCGATTCGAAAATCCAAACCGAAAATCCATTAGTTGCTCTCGGTGTTGGGTGGGTTTTTCGGAATTTAATTTTGAAATTTGAAGGGCTTTTGTGTAATTTAAAGATTTTGAAGGTCTGAGTTGCAAGGGGTCTTTAAGCACTGAAACATATGGAGGCAGGGGCTTGATTGTAATAAAGAGGAGTAAAGGGAAGTGAAATGGACGGTCAAGATTCGACCACGTAGGCTTGATGCCCATCCAAAGGCTGCTGAGATTTTGCACTGACATGGACGAGATAGATGCTTGCGCATAGAATTTTATTGGTTACGTGCATAATTCTTGATGCACTGGCGCTACACCTTATTAAGGTATGTTGTGGTGTTTCGCGCGTGTATAGAAGGTATAAAAAGATTCTGATCTTAATGATCTCATGAAATCTGATTAAAGTATCATGGAGGATTCGGATCCAACAATCGATATGCCATTTCTCTTTTGTGAGTGGGAGACAAGCTCCCTTAAAATCCGGAAAAGCAACCAATCATAGATCGACAACACTTCTGACGATGTCAGCGCCTACGTCATGATGACGTCATCAAGATTCAAATCTAACGGTTTGGATCTGTTGTCCGTTGGTTTAATCGGACGGCTTGGATTATAAGATCTCTTATATGAGATCTACGGTCAGATTTCGCCCCTGTTGCGCGCGCCGCCGGTGTAGCCTACGCCACCCGTACGAAGATTCCATTTCGGGCTATCTCATTGCTCCAACTTCAAAAGGTCATATCTCCTTCATTTTAAGTCGGATTTGGGTGAACCAAGTTGCAGCTTCTTCGTTTTTTCAAGCCCTACACCATGGAAGCAAGAAAAATGGGTTTTGAGTGAAAGAAGGCTACGGTTTTGGTAGGAGAAGCTTCCCCTCTTTGTTGGTCCTTGAATGAACATACATTCTTGATGATAAATGTTCTTAGGCCATTAAAGGAGGTAAAAGAGGTGGTTGAAGTGTGTTAATGGTACATTAACTCAAAGCCAAGGAAGAAGAGAAGAAAGCAAAGATGTGTTTGCTTTGAAGAGCAAGAAGCCAAGGAGAGAGAAGGTGTGAGCACCAAACTTGTCAGTACAAGTTTCCAGTCATCCCAGGCAATCGGTTGTGAGATTCTCTAACCCTGGATTTTACATTACATGTATGTATGTATGTTAGGGTTAGTTGTGGATGAATGTATACCTGCTAGGTTAGTTGTGGATGAATTGTAAGCATGCTAGCTAGTTGTGGATGCATATGCTAGGCAAAGCTTGACTGTAGGGCATTGATATAAGCCCAATTTAATTGTATTATTTATTGTGTGCTTAGTGGGTGCTAAGCACCGGGAGTGGGTGCTCCCGTGTAGTGGGTGCTACACATTGTATCGGCACTACGAGTGACATCTCAGCTTCGGCTTGAGAAAATTGGGTGTGGGTGCTCCCGACTGTGGGTGCAGTCAAAAGTAGTGTATTGAGTAGGTACGAAGCCTTTACAGGCACTACTCCGGGGATGTAGGCAAATTGCCTAACCTCGTAAAAACCCTGTGTTGTGGGTGCTTGTTGTTTGCATTTTATATTGAAGTGCGTGGAATGTGGAATGGGTGTGCACACTTGGAAGTGCCTATGAGAGGCTGAGTGTGCATACGACTGTGTGCAAACAGGGACAGGTATATCAGGTTCTTATTGGTCAGACATCGGACATGTTTTTAGGTATCAGAATTGAACTCACTGATTCACCCCCCCTCTCAGTGACTGCCGGGTTACAACAAGAAAAACAACAAAATGGTGAAACCAAAATAATTCAATTTTTGAGTTGGTCTTTAGTCAGGAGAGCATCAACCATGCACCACCACTTACTAAGGATGTGAATTTGTAATCGAAACTATTTACTAAAATTGAATCGATCTGTTTGCACCGAAACCGTAAAACCATTTAGTAAATGGTGCGGTTATGGTTTCAAGTTTCAGGCAGATTAGCTAAACGGGTAGGGTCCATTTTAACCGCAAAACCCGTTGGTTTCAAACCCAATTGAAACCGTTTAAATCGATCCAATTAATCTGTATAACAATTAAATAAAGCAGAGGCAATAATCTGTATAACAATTAACAATTAAATTAAGTGTCCATCTTGCTTTTGTATGATTTATTGCAATTCAGTTCAAGTTTAGGCTTTAGATCATGAACTTGTAATCCATATATATTACTATGTTATTACATTATCATAGATGGCGTGTTTTGGCTGAACCATCTGTCATTTTAATATTTTATGTTGTGGAAGGCTGGATTTGGATGTTGTATGATATTAGTTCTAAATGTTTGAGAATGACCATGCAAAGAAATGGCACTAGATTATCAAATTAAGACATACCATCGTTAATATAGAATCTCTTATT
Source organism: Macadamia integrifolia (assembly GCF_013358625.1). NCBI lineage: Eukaryota > Viridiplantae > Streptophyta > Magnoliopsida > Proteales > Proteaceae > Macadamia > Macadamia integrifolia. The sequence continues at coordinate 15,789,876 of NC_056559.1, read as the reverse complement.
TATGGTTGCCAATTATTTTTGGATAAGCTTATGATCTTCAGTTTAAAGATGGTTGCGTGTTTTGGTTGAACCACCTGTCATTTTAATATTTTATGTTGTAGAAGACTGGATTTGGGTGTTGTATGATATTAGTTCTAAAAGTTTGAGAATGACCATGCAAAGAAATGGCACTAGATTATCAAATTAAGACATACTATTGTTAATATAGAATCTCTTGTTTGTAGTTGCCAATTATTTTTGGATTAGCTTATGATCTTCAGTTTAGAGATGGTCGCAAGTTATAACAAACCGATTGTGAACCGTTTTACAAACTGTATGGAATAAACCGAAATCGAAACCGTTTAAAATCGTGAAACCGACACCGTTTAGAAACCGTGGAAACCAAAACCGTTTACTAAACGGTCACGGTTTCAAAAAGTGGAACCGTTTAGTAAATGGTGCGGTTATGGTTTTAGTCAAATAAATGTGAACCAAACCGATCCATACGTTTAAACCGAAATCGAACCGATTAACACCCTTACCATTGACAGAGAATGTAAGATTGAAACCCAACGCTAGGACTCCAATCTACCCTTGGCTTCGAGTCTCTCAATAACTCCCAAGCTGACTTCCTACATTTGTTTTTCATTTCCCTTCATTGTGTTGCTGAATGGTTCGATCTTATGGTTTAAGGAGGAAAAACATAAGGGATGGGGTGGGCTTACAGATGGGTATGGGGTGGAGTCGTGGGGCAAGGCGTGGGTGTGGGAGGAAGAAGTTGAGTTGGGGCAGGGGCAACGGGAGGGACGGTAAGTTGTAGAGGGAGTGTTTGTTGAGGCCTAAGGGAGAGAAATGTGATCGGGGGAAAGAGGAAGAAGGAGAAGAAGAAGATCCCACTATTTTATATTAATAAAAAAAAAAATAGCAAAGGATGGCTCATCATGGTTTGCCATGTGTCGGCTATCTTAGGTGCAAGGACATTAGTTAACGTCATTGTACAAGGAGGTGATCCGGATTGTTATTATTTTCTTGTTTTCTGTCAGATGAAGTTGAAAGTACTTCTTGCACAATAGACACTACATTTTGATATTTTCACACATTCATAGTGCATAATAACAAAATGGGAGAAGGTTTCTTAAAAGACAATATGACCCCTACACCAACACATGGGCCAATGGGAGAACTAATAGAAGTATCAATAGGGGCGGGATTTCCATCTTGCATGAGGGGTGGAATGGTCATTTCGTCCCCACTATGTTTTGGTGTAGGGGCCACATGCATAGCCTTTTAGGTTTCTTTTTCCCTACCAAAATGGAAGAAAAACACTTCCAGACTGCATAAGGTACACTAGTGCCTCCTTCTATGAAATGACATATCTACCCTCTATTGTGGGACGAGAGAGAAAAAAAAAGGGAGGCAATAACGTAAGTTATGCATGCATCTAAAACAATGGATTTATGTTATGGTAAAAAAGAAGCCTAGAAGGCAGCATGGCCTTTACACTCAGAAACAAAGAGACGTGAAATGACCACCTTGACCCCTGAAAAACAAAAATTCCATTGTTATTTATATTTTGACGTGTGTTTTCATTGATTCATGCAATGATGCGGAGGCCACACTACTTTTTAGGGAAACCTCTCCCAGAGGAAATTTTCCATTCAATGTAGCTCCTCCCCGTGTTGGAGTAGCATGGGAGCAGCGTGCCCGACCTGCTTTCCAACTGTTATTCATTCATGCGGCTCTTATTTTCTCATATGCGTTAAAGAAAAAGGAAGATAACAACACGAAGGAATTAAAGAAGGAAACTGATTAGTGAAGGAAGCGTTTCATCTTTATAAGCTTTCAAACTTTGAAGTTTCAATACCGTTGGACCAGATCGAATTTCCCAAATTACATGATATTATAAGCATACTCTCTCTACTTCTCTGGTTAATCTCAGATTGATAACATACTCAAGCCATGCATGGCTTTCTCTCTCTCTCTCTACAATTCTCATCGTCTCACTTCTCTCACTCGCATGGCCCACGTGAACAACCTAACTTGTATCTCTCCTCTATTCGGGCCTTCAAATCTTAGGAGTGAAGTTTCTTCTCCTCCTCGTCTTTAACCACTAACTTCTCTTTAGTCTTTATTCCCAAATCCCCTTCTCCATATCTCTCTCTCTCTCTCTCTCTCTCTCTCTCTTCCATTCTTTTCGAACCTTTATCTTTCTGCGACATTCTTGAATCTTTTTCAATTTTCTAACATTATCGAATCTTTAAAGAAAGATAACGCTCCTCACGAAGATACTTCATAGTTTCTGTTCTCTGAATTCTGAATTAGAGTTTTGTTTTGACTGGTTCATCTGGGCTTCCCTTACTTGATCATGGAACCATTTAGACAATTCAGAGTCACCGCCGCTTCCTTCAAGTCTCTTCTCTATGCTTCTTTCGTACAACTTCAAATTTTCTTACTATTTGGATCCGCCATTGCCGACAATCCTCAATTTTACTTCGATTGGACAGTTTCTTACACTCCATTGGCTCCCCTGGGAATTTTCAAACAGGTCTTGGGCATGAATTCTCCATTAACGCACTCTCTCTGTTTTTTTTTTTTTTTTTTTTTTTCTAATTAACATAAATAAATTTCCATGATCAGGTGATTGTGATCAATGGGCAGTTTCCTGGTCCGACGCTGAACGCCACGACCAACGACATCTTGAACATCAATGTTCGCAACAATCTGAATGAGCCGTTCCTTCTCACATGGTAGTTAATTATGATTGATCGTTTTCTTTAATTTCTGTTCTCCAGGGTTAATGGGTTTTCTGTTTTCTTTAAAAACTACTAGGAACGGAGTACAGCAGAGGAGGAATTCATGGCAGGACGGGGTGGAAGGGACGAACTGTCCAATAGCGCCGGGGAAGAACTGGACTTACAGTTTCCAAGTGAAGGATCAGATAGGAAGCTTTTTCTATTTCCCTTCGCTTCTTCTTCAGAGAGCCTCGGGTGGGTATGGAGCCATTCGTATCAACAATCGAATCGTAATTCCCGTCCCGTTCTCTCCTCCACAACATGAATTCGATGTCTTGATTGGAGATTGGCACAATGCAGACTACAGGGTACGCTTTTGAAGAATTAATCTCTGAGGATGATGATCCATGATGCCATTTTCTTCAATCTCCTTCTTTTTCCCTCCATTTTTTGTTTTTTCTTTAAGCTTTTTCATTTTGAAGGGAAGAAATTTGGTTCACAGGAATTGAGGGCTTCACTTGATCGTGGCAACTATTTGCCCACACCTGACGGGATTCTCATCAATGGCGTTGGTCCCTTCCAAGAAAATTTCGCATTTCGACCAGGTAAAGTCTTCATATTTTTGGCTTGGCTCCTTCCCTCTGTCGATCGGTTTGATTTTGGCTATTTGTTTGATTTTGGATTGGTTCAAAATATGAAATATAAAAACTAAATACGAATTAGAATCGAGAATAAAGCTGCGCTTGGTAATATTTCTAGAAATGTTTCGTATCAAAAACGAAAATTTCAGTTTCTATGTGGTGAATCAATTTCTGAAACAGTTTTAAAATGCGGGTCTTCTCTCCTCTCTGTGCATGAAATTGTGAAAAATGAAGAGTTAGGGTGGAAGACAAGTTTATCGAGAACGATTTCCCTAAAATCCCCCAAATATTTTCTTTTCTTTCTTTCTTTTTTTTATTTATTTACTTGGAAATAAACTGGGAAGACGGAACAGCTATTTGTCATTCCGTCAATTTCAGTTTTCTACTGTTCTTTTTTCACTTTTTGTTCCAAAGAACGGAAATTCATCTATGATGCACCAAACACTTAATATTGAAACGAAAAAACTCCAGAAACGTTCCAATAGAATGTTACCCAACGCAGCCTTATTCTCAAAATCAGACTGAACAACCTTTGGGTTGAACCAAAATTGAACCAAATCGAATCAGCTTCGGGTTGACTGAGTACCGTATTGAAAAGCATTCAGCCCAGACTGAAATCAAATCGAACCAACCTATAGACACCCTAGATGGGGCTTTCATAATGACTAACCCCTCCAAAGTCCAAAGTCCAAAGTCCAAAGCCCATATCAATTGATGCTTGCTCGGGGAATCATTGAGGGCTTGGCTGACCTGAGGCCCAGCACAACCTGGGTTTTGTGTGTGCACTGTACAATTCCCCATCCTCCCATTGACATGTAAATTGTATGATGGAAATAAAACCACCAGTGTTTGATTACAGGAGCTACCTATCGACTAAGAATCTCAAACGTGGGCTTGAAAACGTCTGTGAACTTCAGAATTCAGGACCACCTGATGCTTCTGGTTGAGACGGAGGGATCCTACACCTTGAAACAGTATTATGAGAATATCGACATCCACGTCGGTCAATCCTACTCAGTCCTCGTCACTGCTAATCAAATACCTGGAAGGTCATATTACATGGTTGCAACCTCTCGCTTCATCATTCCTGAACTTGCTGGTATCGCAGTAATACAGTATCCAGGCTCTTTAACAAATCCAATAGGCCCATTTCCACCTGGTCCTCCACCATTTGATTTTACATACTCCATGGATCAAGCCCGTTCAATAAGGTACTTATAGCCCAGGCCCACCCTCTTCCCAGAGGAATCACATGTCTTAAGTGTCTTAACTTTATTTTCTTACGCAGGTGGGACTTAGCAGTAGGAGCAGCTAGACCAAACCCACAGGGTTCCTTCCATTACGGCCTCATAAATGTATCACAGAACATCATCCTCGAGAATGATATGGCAATGATTGGAAATCATCAGCGTTACACAGTGAATGGGATCTCATTTGTTCACCCAGATACGCCATTGAAGCTAGCTGACTATTTCCAGCTTAACGATGTCTTCAAGTCAGATTCCATTCCTAAAGCACCAGATGGTAGATATCCTGCATTGGGGACCTCTGTTATTGATCTCAAATACAGAGATTTCATCCACATTGTCTTTCAGAACCCTTTACCAATCTTGCAAACTTGGCACATCGATGGCTACAACTTCTTTGTTGTTGGGTAAGTTACTCAAGTTTTTATATATCCTTGTAACTCTAGCTACTTATTTGATTACCTTATGATAGGATGGATGAGGGGAACTGGGATGAGAGTAGAAGATCAACTTATAACATGGTCGACGCCATTTCCCGGTCGACGATCCAGGTGTACCCAAACTCATGGACGGCGATAATGGTGGAATTGGACAACCAAGGGATGTGGAATGTGAGATCTCAAGAAGTAGATAAATGGTACCTTGGCCAAGAACTATACATCAGAGTGAAAGGGGTTGGGCAGAATGACCCTTCAACTATACCAATCCAAGATGAGACTCCTATTCCTGCCAATGTCATCAGATGTGGAAGGGCTGGTCCTTCTACCTAATTGGAAACCAACTCGCACTTGTCCTCCGTCAATTTTGGTAAATCTTCTTATTTCTTCTTGAAATGACTTCTCCCCTGTATTGGTTGGACTAAGATGTAAACAGAAAAGCCAGAAACTTTATCCCTTCTTCCTATAGTATTAGCCAATTTAAACTGAAACTAATCATCCAAATCACTGTTCCATCAATTTTCTTGGATTTTAATTGAACAAAACCACATTCATAATTAACTTCGGAAAAAAAATCCCAAATTTATCTACAAGCAACCACACTTCAAATCAACAATGGAGCATAAGGCATCCCACTCAGATATAATTTTCTTTTACAACCCAATTAAGCAGGTGATGGGTAGTATATATATAAGGAAAAATTAAAAGAAGAAGAAAGAAGGATATATAGATATGAACCTCTGCAACCAAGACCAGCCCATGATGATCTTAAACTATTCTCAAGCCTTTCCTTCAACTCTAGCATGTGTGAAGCCAACACAAGCATCCACGAAATCCTCATCAATAAAATCAGTTGAGAAGATCTGCAATCGATCTGCACAACCACTAGAACAGCACTGAGCAATGAAGAGCCTTGCATAGCCATGGATCCTACGGGTCACAGGTTTGACACACACAACAGGGTTGTCTGGCTGGGGTGTGACTGTGTTCTCCACTCTATAGAAGAATCTCCTCTTAGTCACCACCGGTTGCTCACTCAAATGCTTCAGATTACTATCAAACTTAGTCGACGGCAAATCGGTGTCGATCCAATTGTCCTTTAAGTACCCTGAGCTCCATAATGGATCCCCTGCTTTGGGTGGAGGCGATTTCCTTGGCTTCCATACACAGATAACACGTTTTGGTAGTAACTCGGACACGGGCTTCTCAAAAACACCTTCGTCCTGGTGGATCAAGAACTCACCGAGTTGATCGACCAGGAACTTGTCGAATTCCGGCGGATCTTGGTGCCCAAACTCAGTGCGAACCTCAAGGATTACGATCTCCGATTGGGTCTCTCCTAAGAACTTCTTGATGTCATTAATGACGACCTCGACGTTGTAAGTTTTGAGGATACCATGGCAGACCCGGCGATCCTCTCGGACTCGGATGTCAAGGACACGGGCTCCCCTGACGAGTTGATGGTAGATGGAGAGAGATTGGCACTGGGCGAAGGGACGAGTGATACATGGGATTCCGATCTTGTTTGTTGCAGAGTCATGGGTACCTGGCCAAACGATCTGGTTTATGTGAAGTCTTTGAGGGTCGAGGCCTTGCATCCAATTCTTCCTATCTGGAGAACGATAGTCTGAACCAGGGAATTCATTGCCTGAGTTATTCTTCAGACCAGTGAGAAGCTTCTTCTCTGTGGAGAGAGCCTTTCGACGCTGTACCTGTTTGGAGACTTGGCCACCCATGGGAAGAAGATGAAGAAGAATATCTCCAATTTCTTCCTCTTCTTCTTCTTCTTCTTCTTCTTCTTCTTCTTCTGATATGAGATGAGAAGAAGAATGATGGATTTTTGTGGTTTATATTGGAAGACATGGAAACGTAAAGTATTAAAGGAAATTATTAATGATTTGAAGTTTTGCAAATCGAGGACACACAGTTTGATTGTTTGGGCCTCAACCCTGTTGATCTTATCATGATATTGTGGATCTTTGAAATCCACAATTGATTTGTGGGGCTTTGTCCGGACCACCATTTTGCCAATCCTGAGGGTTGTGGGGTTGATCTCTATTCTAGTTGAGTTAGTTGAGTTAGGCCACGTGTTTGGTTGTCTAAGATAGACTATGAGTTGGTTGGTGTCTTGTATCCTTTTTAATGTCCATTATTTGTCCATTCCTATCCAGCTAGCCAATGGTGAAGGATTTGAAGGATGAAGACAGTTTATCAATTGAGTGTGAAGAGGAAAGAGAGTGCTGACTTAGTTTGCACGGCTGCATTTTTCTTACATTATACAGATGGCATAATCTTAAAATAAGGGAGAAAGAAGCCTGCTCATTTGCATGGCTCTACGTCTAAATACAGACCAACAAGAAAAGACCTCGCTGTCCTACCCAAATGCCTCCATATGGTTTTTCATTGGCTTGTGTTGTGAATCTCGTGACCATATAAGCATACAGGATTCTCTCACCCTAAAATAAGTTAAAAACAACTGTTAAATGGAGGAAAGCTACCTTATATGATTCATTATTGAAGGGGTTTTTTGTTCTTCATTATAAAAAAAAAACCAAACGCATGCATATAATTATTTTGTCTAGCTCGGTGAAAATTATGTACCATGTCCACATGTCTTGATTCTTGATTGGTCAAACCCAAACCCTAATTAGTGCCTCCATTAGTCTAATCACTACTATTCTATTCAAAATGGCTGTAGTCTTCCCTTCATAGTAGTTGCCTTCCTCTTTATCTTTGTTTATTTCCTATCCAGCTGGAAAAACAATATCATATACTATTGAACAATTATTTGACTAATATATTAACACGTTTTTTAGGAAAAAGGGGAATTTTTTTTTAAATAGGGATATTCTAGCATCGATTACTATGGATACCAATATTGATACCTATATGGATCGACCGTCTTAGATCAGATTGGGCTATTTTAACCCGAAAAGCATAAATCATATTTGCTACTGATATGGATTGATCGATATACTGATTAATAAACCCATGGTTTTAACATTTATTCCAATAAGGTGAGGATAGGAAAAGCTATAATTATCGAGAAGAAAGGGACATAGGTAAGAACATAATAGACATACAAATTAAGCCTAAAACAAAAATACTTTCATAATTTTGTTTTGGGAAAATGTTTTCTATGAATGAGTTTAGGGGTTGCACCTAGACACATGGAGGTATGGGGTGTAAATCGGAATGGTTCCTGATATCTGGGATGGGACTATACATTTATCAGTTTTAAAGTTATCAATCCCAATATCGTCCCGTTTAGTTGATGGGACCAAACCTAGATTCCAGTCCCATTTACTAGCAGAATGGGACGGTACCGAATTCTCAACTGTTCCAACCATTGTGAAAAATGGAGAAGAACTTCAATGGTCCTTAACGAGATGGTTTCATGATTAGTTTTGTGCATTTTTCATTATCACAAGATCTAAGGTGCCTTACTTTAGATAGCAAACTAAAATACAAATATCAATTTCATAGTTTTACTTTTGCAAACTATCTAAGATCACATGTAAACTTCTCAAAAATAACAAGTAAAGATTAATGATAATCAAATAAATAAGCCTTGATGTAGCTTTATTGCTATCACCAAATAAGTTTATAGTCATAGAAATAAAGGTCCATCAACTGAAACATCTATAAGAGAAATTACTACCTAAATGTATCAAATTATAGCCATAAATTTTGAATAAGAGAGCAAAATTCTTTTTTTTTTTTTTTTTTTTTTTTTTTTTTTTTGAGACAATACCAGTAGTTATGGTTCCTTCTGATACTTAAACTGGTATTTTGGTACTAGTCCCGTTGGGAGTCCCATCCCAGAACCATCCTGTCTATTTATTATTCGGTTCCAAATCAGATCCCATTACTGCCCCATTAATAAATGGGACGGTCTGATACCAGGTTTTAGCGGGACAGTTCCTAGTTCTAGTCCCAAATTGACACCCTTACATAGGGGGTAAAATGACTATCCCACCCCCTATAGAAGCAAATATACTTGTCTTTTTTATGCTTCTATGTGCACTTGTGCAGGGGCTGCATTCTTGGACATAAAACATTTTCTTTCTTTTTGTGAAATATTTCATAATCTTCTTTTTAATAAAATACTAACTCAAAAATAAAACATTGGAATGTATGATGTTTAAAGTAATAATTTACAATTTATCATACAGCAGAATATTTGATATATCTGTACAGTTATATATATAAATATACATAAAAGGCTATGGTTTTCCTTTGGATTTGTCTTCTGAGTTCAGGCTTGAAGGGGATTCATATTACAAAGGGAATCAACTTAAAGCCCAACCCAATCTCATTTTTGTTTCATAATTCCAAGCCAAACCCTAGGTCAGAAGAATTCTGCCCAACCTCCGAGGTCAGAAGAATTCAGCCGATCTCATTGTTTTTTCTGAGTTGGGCTCAGGTGGGCTCGGGTAAAGTCTCTCAAGTGTTCCCACGTACCCCTTTAAGGGGGTGGGGACAAAAAGGAAAAACAAGCACATCACCCATTATTAAAGGAAAAAAGAACACATCCACCATTATTGAAGGTAATGAGGAAAAATATTGTGACAAAGCCATCCCACCTAATCGCTACCTATCAAAACTGAAATAGTCCAAAGCTTCCTCCTTTTATCTCTACATCTCACTGATCATGGTCACACTTTTCCCCACCCTAACCCACCACTTTTCTATATAAACAGGATCCACTTTTTCTTCACCCCATGGTGAAGAGAGAATCTCTTTCCATGGAGATCTGACCTTTTGATTAGTATAGGAAAAGACATTTTCGACCCTATACGGTAAAGGTGACACGAGAATTCAATCACAAGGTCACATTACCCGTGGTGAAAGAATTCTTGATTCTCCATAGTAGAAGGAAAACACAATCCATGTAAATATCTTCACTAATAACACTTGCCCACTGCATGTATCTACATAAATACATGCGATGTAATTAATGAGTACAAAAATTTGCAATTTTGTTTGATTTGATTTTATTGCCTTTCCCACCAATGTTTCCTGAACAGTATGAAAGGATGATGAAAGATAAAAATTTACCAACCCATAAAAGAAAAGGTAGCCCCTGAAAGAGCCTCTAAATTAGGACCTTAGGAGGATAAGATGCCATATCGAGGAAACGGAGACAGACGGAGGCCACCAGATGATTGCTTTGTTAGCTATTGGCCATGTAATCCATGTGGAGCATGTTCTGAAAAACTGAAATGTACAATGAACCGGAGGGTTTGGTTTGGGTTTTTGTCGCCATTTTCATCCGAGGATCAAACTGGGACAACAAACAGGAAAGGTGGCAGTGTTCTAAGACCACAATGTGGAGTACGAGTCCCGTACCTTCAGTGGTTTTCTCTCTCTCTGAAGATGTAATGCAAGAGAAACACAATAAAAAGAACAAAGAAGAAGACCTAGAAGAGAGCTTCACCTTTCAATTAGCTAATAGTGCACCACAACAATGAGGTGCGGCAGTTTACCATCAGCCGGACATCAGAAAACACATAAATACATCGATGTAGACCAACTGCACCACCAGTTCCACTATATACATTAATCGAGTTACAAGATCACCACCCCCTAGATTTTGCAGTCTTCATTTCTTCTGAGATTTTAGAACAGCCCATTTGAAGTAACCGCAATTTGCTTCTGGATTAGATGCAGGTCCCTGAAATAAAGCAATAACTTTTCTGTTAGCTTTCATGCCCCCACCATCATCCTTTCTAGCTCTACACAGAAAGGAACAAGTTGTGAAGCACCAAGACTAGACTCTTGTGGTTCGCTAGAACAACATGGGGGCTCCTCTTACCAAACATTCAGTAGAAAGCCCATCAGGTTTTAATAAAAGATTTGATGAAGATGATGATGATGATTATGATCAACACACAGAATCATGCTAATAAAATGTTACAACCATAGATAATTTTGAAGAAAAGCACAGATGCACAAGCATAAATCAACCTCCCACCCCATTTTCTCACCTCACCTTCATTGCAGAGGTATGCCAAATTGGCATAAAAGCAACAGAATTCTTATGTGCAACCTTGCTTGATGCAAATAATTAGGAGGGACCGAATCCTGGATCCCCTAGATGAATTTGTCTTTTCAATTGTATCTAACACAATTACACTCTACAACTTGAATTGGTACACATTCCCATTATGCTTTATATATGCCTACATTTTAAGTTTAGCATTACACAACTTGCATTATCCAACTACATGAGACAAAATCCTTGGAAACCAACAGACCAACTCACAAAAAGAAACCAGAGAAAGTTTTTTCTTTTTTTTTTTTTTTGGGGGGGGGGGGGGGGGGTGGTGAATTCTTAAAGCCAAAATGCAGCAAAGACTAAACCAGGAGTGAATACCAGATCTATACTGAGAAGAAGCTCCATGAATGCCTGTACTAAATGTATTGCATTGAAGAATGTCAGATGATCTTCATCAACAGCATACCTCTGAAGAAATATATTCCAAGAGTAAGGATGACATCAGATTCTCAACTAGTTATGAGTTAATCCAGAGTACCAGAATGGATACGCTTTGAAAGTCAAAAACAATAAGATAGCCAAACACCTTCATTTCTTCACAGATTTTGAATTGGCCCACTTGAAATAATCACAGCGTGCTTCTGGATTTGATGGGGGTCCCTGGAAGGGAAGGGAGGGGGAGGGGGAGAGAGAGAGAGAGGGAAAAAGATTAATGCATATGATCTCCACCTTCCCTAGAGCAAACTACCAGGACACTGTAAATGTGGACAACCTTTGAAATGGCCAGGAAATAAATCTGAGACCATATCAAAAACACACAGTTTAAGTACCAACGTCTAAGTAATAGAATTTGACATGACGTTTTATCTGTATCTAGAGCAGGGCCAAGCCCAAAGCTGTACTAAGTTGAATTGAAAATAAGAAGCTTAAAGCTATTTGCAACATAAATCAAGTCGTAATCATCAATTACTAATTTATCACAACTCACAAAGCCTTATCCCAAATATGTGCGTTTGGCTGCACAGATCCTTTCAATTCCACCTTTTTTGAAGCCACACCTAGTCATAAGAATGGATGTCTTTTCTCGCAATTTGCACCATAAAATTTAACTATATATAACTACTAATTTAACCAATGAAAGCAAGCACAAGTGATCAGCTATCCATTCTCATTGCAAGAAACACCCAACCAAAAATCATTCAAGCCGAAAGCTTTAAATCTCAATATGATACACTCTAACAGCAGACCACTTGGGGGAAAAAAGATGGTGTCAAAGAAATTACATTTTCCAACCCTCAAAAATAATACCAAGACTGGTTTCAATACATACATGCAGATCTGGATAGTTAAAATAGTTGAAATCAGAAGACTTTACTTTAGCTCCTTACATGGTGAAATACAAAAGCATAAACTTATAGACATAAATCTAGTAACTGCAAATTTAATGTATTCAACAACTTTTCGTGATAATATAGATTTTCTTTACCATTCTCTACTAGTTTTATTTCCTATTTTTTCCCCCTAGTTATTGGTTTCCTTGCTTACTTCATTCTTTTGTCCAAACACTTTGTTTTCAATTCATTTAATTTGGCAAACCATAGAATGAGCCAGAATTGATTAAGTACCTCATAGAGTTTGTGTTGAATTAGCATTAGCATGCTCAAACAAATAGAGTTTTCAATTTCTATTGTACATAACAGCTGGTAGTATGGATAACATGCAGAACAAATTGTGACAAGAAGTGTAAAGTACCTCAGCCCGAGCACAGACATAAAACCTACGACCCAAATTCGGACCTGCTTTCTTCACGACCCGAGCAACACATGGTTCATTATGGCCCTTGCACAGAGGTACGCTGTTCTGCATGAACTGTTGAATTCTTCGCCACTCCGACAAAGCAGCATCATTTTTCTCACTTTCAGAAGGACCACAGGCATTATCATCACCTTGAGACTCTCTGGATGGAATCATGCTGACCTCGTACATCTTGCAAAATTTGCTTTCATTACCCTCCTGAGTTTCTGCGGGGTAAACACTCTCTTTGACCTCCAGAGTTTCTTCGGGAGAATCCATCTCTTTGATCTCAGATTTTTGGGGGGAATTTGACTCTTTAACTTTCTGAGATTCTCTAGGGAAATTTCTCTCTTTGGTTAAATGAGGAGAATCGGTCTTCCCTTCCGAGACATCAACTTGACTAAGTGAAGTGCCAGTGCTTTCACTAACAACATTATTACCATGGGAAGACTGTTTCTGGAAAAAAGAACTTAAAGTGCGTTGAGAACAAGCATTATGTCTCACTTTTTTCTTGGCTTCCATGCACTGGCCAGATGCAGTTTTGTTTCTCAATGAAAACTTAGTATTCGCTGAACCCTGATTAGCAGAACCACCCAAATGTTTCATCATGCTTGGGTTGGAACCTTCACATTGAGGGTTGACATCAGAATTTTTTTCCTCTGAATCCATTGATCTTTTTACACTCGCACTGCAACTGCCCACTACAATGTTTTCATCTGAGAATAATTGTGATGTTCCATTCTTCTTGAGTTCCTCAGATATTTGTCTTTTCATGAGCAATGAAACTGCATAAGAATAGGAACCCAGTAAAAAACAGAACTTAAATAAATAAATAAAATTATAATAAAAAAATAAAAAATAAAAAGTCCTACAGACAAAGGGTTTTGCATCACCATGACGTATTCCCAACAAGAACTTTGAACTCTCACTGATTACAATGGACGACAATCTAATAAAAGAATAATAAACATGCATAGATATTTGCAGTACTCCAAGCTATGGAGGATAAATCTTGATTTTGCTTCTGACTCTTGTATAACTTATCCAACTGGTGAAGAAAATGAGCTAAAAAGAAAATATTCAAATCAGTATATTTTCATCTGACTAGGGAACTACCAAGAGAATTTCGGGAAAAACTACAAAATAACCATTTGTTTGCAAAATGTTCAAAGCATGGAGAACATAAACATGAGTTACATGACACACCATCTGATATTTTCCTTTTGAGGCTCTATTTCTTTCCAGGTAAAACCCATATAAAAGGAAACTGACCACGTAAAATCAGTATAAACAAATAGGATTTCACTTCAACATATTTCTTTTGGCAAAAGGTTTCCTGAATGTCCCTGTTCAGATAAGCTTATCCAAATGGCACAAACATATGCCATAGGGCAGATTGGATGGGGCCGAATTTTTGGATGGGACCCCATGGTCCCATGCCTACATGTCAAGTTTCAGCCCAAAGAGTTCCTCAGGTGGCCAAATAAGGCAGTGAAAATCTACAGACTAGGGGAGGATGCATTATAACATACATGGACAGATGGAAAATAGAGATACAAGGATGCATGAACAGACATAGGAAGAAATTAGAGTCTGAACTTTGACACATGGTTAACCCATATGGTGTGCAACTAATCCAATGATCAGTCTGCCCAAATTCAGGCCAAAGGCCTGGATACCCGTCATTAGAAAAAGAAAAAAAAATCACCTGTCCACATGGCTCAAAATGGTGGAGACCTCTACCCCAATATTGGAATCGCCACCACGGGTTCCTGGAATCACCACCAGGGAGCCAAGTAAATCACCACAGAACCAAACGTAAAAATCCAAATTTCATTACTCAAATTCTTGTAAAGGTTGTAACCCTTACAAACTTGCATAGAAGACTCAAAAGCAGACTCACTGAAAAAAGGAATGGCCTAAACGAATCTGAACTGATTAGGTAACTTTAACTAACTAGGAAATTGAAATAAGGGTGGACTCTTAGAGACTTATTCCAGCCTAACTATAACAGTTAATAACAAATAATACTAAAAAATAGGACTCTAACTAGACTAACTAATAAAATTAATGCCGCATTAATTCCTCACTACCCCATATTTTAAGCCCATTTAAGTGATCTATTACAATAAAAACCCACTGACCCAAAGTCCCAACATGTATTGAACCCAACGTAAGGCTTATTTCATTTGTATAGATTCTTATGTTTACTCTACCGCAAGGGGTAGTTTGGGTGCTCCTTTATTCTCTTTATTATGTGTACAGGTTTATGGAGTAATGGACAGCAGGGGAATAATATTTATTATAAATACATTGCATTGGTTGCAGTTAGGTTATTCAATTCAACCGAGAGCTAGTTTTCTCCTTTGGCTCTATCTCTTCTCCTTCTTCTAACTCTATACTGTGGTTCAACCATTTTTGGTATTCTAACATGGTATCAGAAAATTTTAACAAGCAAAGTTGTCAAGGAATCAATCACCTAGGCATCCAGGTAATGTAGGACTAGGTTTGACAAGTCAAACTAGACCCAAACAACAGGATCTTGTAAACCAAAGAACAACCATAATTACCCAAACATTGGCGGCAATCAACAGTCCAGAAGTAATCAATCAACAGTCATTGAAAACCAGAATTCTCAAATCCAGAACCTGGAATTTCTGAGCATAGAGACTACACCAACAAGTAGACTAACCAGCAATAGGAATAGAGTATTGAATAAGACACAATCAGCAGCAAACACCACAGGAATAGATAAACCAAACCAGAACTCAACTCTGGACGGCAGGTTCTGAAACCTTACAGTCGATCCCAGCAGTTTCAGGAAATTCAATAACAGAATGTTAAAGAGCCTATAATCAACTCAGATTACTAATTAGAAAGGTCCAGTCCATCGGAGAATAAAGGCAGCAGTCAAATACAACACAGATTAGACAAGAAAATCTGAACAGAACTTCAATCGGACAGAACAAGGAGACTTCCCATAAGTCTCAATCCCCTGGTCAGATCCCTCTAAATTTTGGATCGAGTCTCCCATTTAGCAAGGGCAGCACTCGACCAGAATTTCAGATCCATCTGACGGCTGGTCTCTTAGATCGGTAGAGGTCTATGGGAGAATCCAGAACTCTTAAAACCCAGAAAAATTCTACAGAAAGTTCAGACTACTTACTTGGGAAATTGAAGAAGATAACCACAATAAGAGAAACCAGAAATAATAACAATCCACTCGGACTTCTCGCCGCAGAGTGTCGCTTGGATCAAACACCTAACCCTTCTTCTTTGATCAAACACAAAGAACCCTCATAGAGGAGAAACGCAGTAGCATCTTTTTTTTCTTTCATAAAATCGTGGCTCTATTAATGAGAGCTCTCCTTTATTTATAATAATGATGGGGAGGGTTTACAAGTAATAGTAACTCAGAGTTACTAAAAATTGATTACAAGAAGTTACTAAAAACTGGAAATTAGAATCTAATGAAAATAGAAACTAGTCTAGACAGAAATTAGAAACTAACAATGACTTGAATTTAGAAACTAATTTAGGTACTGAAATTAGAAACTAAATAACCCCATCTAAAAAGGAAACTAAAGAAAAAGGAAACAAATCACTGAATCCCGTATGCAACCTTAGAACCCCTAGTTTAGACCCATAAAAGTAGCCCAATATACTCCAAACCACATGGACTGAAGGCCCAACACGTATACAACCCAACCCTAAGCTTATTCCTAATAAAACAAGCCTAGTTTGGTGAAGAATCTGCATCAACTCTCCCCGGCTTGGAAACATTCGACTCCGACGAATGGATAAGGGACATGTAACGCTCATACAAGTCGGGATCAAGTCTCTTGAAATCATCAGCATGAATCCAAGTACAGTCACTACGAGGACGGCCTTTCCACTTGACAAGAAAAGTGTGATAACCGGTGCCACGGCGGGAGGTCTTGTAATTATCATCCAAGACGTCTTCAATAACTTCAGAAGTGGGTGGCTTCAGTTGAGGCAACCTCAGCATTTGCTCCGAGTCTCCATCATCTGAATGATGCCCAACATAAAGGTGAAGATCAGCCACATTAAACACGTTGCTTATGGTCATGTCATCAGGCAACTCAAGCACATAAGCATTAAGTCCTATACGTTTCAGCACCTTGTAGGGACCCATCTTTCGTGGATGTAGCTTGGTATTGACACCTGTCTGAAACCGTTCAGGATTTACTCGAATCATCACCATGTCCCCGGGTTTGAACTCCACATAACGCCGATGACGATCAGCAGAAGCCTTATACACCTCATTGTTCAAGGCAATACGTCGTCGGACGTTGGCATGCACCTCAGTGATATGACGTAAGAACTCATCAGCTTCAATACTAACTCGAGCCTGGGGTGGGAGTGACATAAGGTCAATAGGCCGCTTAGGTTGGACTCCAAGCAAGATCTCAAAAGGAGTACGACCTGTTGTCCTATTCACTGAGCTGTTGTAGGCAAATTCTGCAATGTCAAGAATAGAAGGCCATGTCTTCTCATAGTCTCAAACCAAACATCTCAACAAGTTTCCCAAGCTACGGTTCACCACCTCTGTCTGTCCGTCTGTCTGTGGATGAAATGCAGTTGAAAAGTTCAGCTTTGTATTTGTCTTCAACCACAATGTCTTCCAAAAATAACTCATAAACTTAACGTCACGGTCAGATACAATACTAGTTGGCAGCCCATGTAGTCGTACTACTTCCTTAAAGAAGAGCTTTGCAACTTGATAAGCATCAAAAGTCTTACGACAAGGTATAAAATGAGCCATCTTAGAGAAACGATCCACAACCACCATAATGGAATCATATCGTTCTCTAGTAGGGGGTAGTCCAAGAACAAAATCCATGCTAACATCAAGCCACGGTGCATGAGGAACAGGTAGTGGAGAGTATAAACCTGTGTTCTGTTTTCCCCCTTTTCCCAATTGACATACACGGCATCTCTTAATCACATGATCGACATCCTTTGCAATGCATGGCCAATAATATCGATCAGTCACCTGTGCAAGAGTCTTATCTTTCCCAAAATGTCCCCCTAATCCTCCTCCATGTAACTCTCGTATGATGTGATGACGTAGGGAAGAGTTTGGGATACAAAGCCGCGTGCCAAAGAACAAGTACCCGTCATGAATAGAGTACTTTAAGTGCTGCCCACCTTGTTGTAACTCCATAAAGACAATGCTGAAATCAGAATCAGATGTATACTCACCTCGTATCTGATCTATGTTAATAACATGTGCTGAAAATGTGTTAAGTGTGAGCACTTTCCGGCTAAGTGCATCAGCCACTGTATTTTCTTTTCCCGCCTTGTACTTTATAGCAAATACAAACTCCTACAAGTAGGCTACCCATTTGGCATGTCTATGGCTAATCGATTTCTGTGAGTGAAGGTGCTTCAAGGCCTCATGATCAGTGTACAAAATGAACTCCTTACCAATGAGGTAGTGCCTCCAATGGCGTAGCACTTGGACGACTGCATACAACTCCAGATCATAAGTCGAATAGCGCTTCTTGGCCTCATTCAATTTTTCGCTATAAAAAGCGATGGGGTGTCCTCCTTGCATTATCACTCCTCCTAGCCCAACATGTGAAGCATCTGTAGCTACCTCAAATACTTTGTCAAAATCTGGTAGGCGTAGGATGGGTGCCTCGGTCATCTTCCTCTTCACAAGAGCGAAGGCTTTGGTCGCTGCAGCTGTCCATTCAAACTTCCCTTTACTCGACTTCATACATTCAGTGATGGGTGCCATTACTGCACTGAAGTTCCGGATAAACCTCCTATAGAAGGAAGCCAACCCATGGAAGCTACGGACTTCTGTTAGAGTCTTAGGTGTGGGCCAATCAGTGATGCTCTTGATCTTCTCCGGATCAGCTTCAACCCCCTTTGATGACACTATAAATCCAAGGAATACAACCTTGGGCAGCATGAAGGAACACTTCTTGAGATTAATGTATAACTTCTCAGCACGGAGTACTCTCAAGACTTGCCTCAAGTGATCCTTATGCTCTTCTTGGTTCTTACTGTATACCAAAATGTCATCAAAATAAACAACCAAAAAGCGACCAATGAAGGGACGAAGGACCTGTGTCATCACCCTCATAAAAGTACTAGGTGCATTTGTCAGACCGAACGGCATGACTTTCCACTCATATAAGCCATCCTTGATCTTAAAGGCGGTCTTCCACTCATCCCCAGAATGGATGCGAATCTGATGATAGCCACTCCTCAGATCTAGCTTGGAAAAGACCTTTGCCCCGGACAGCATATCCAACATATCATCTAGTCGTGGTATAGGAAACCTATACTTGACTGTTATCTTGTTGATAGCATGGCTGTCCACACACATACGCCAAGAACCATCCTTCTTTGGCGTGAGTAAAGCTGGTACTGCACAAGGACTTAAGCTCTCCTCAATGAAGCCTTTCTGTAGTAACCCATCCACTTGCCGTTTCAGCTCGGCATGCTCAGTTGGACTAAGTCTGTAAGCAGGAAGGTTGGGTAAAACCGAACCAGGTACCAAGTCAATGGCATGCTGTATGTCTCTCATGGGAGGCAACTCATCTGGGAGATCATCAGGGATTAAGTCAGAAAAATCAGACAAGAGCTCTCTGATAGGTGCACTATACGTTACCTCAGGTTGGGGGGTGACTTCCCTAGTAACAAGTGCCATAACCATTCCAGTCTCATGACTTGTGCGTAAGAACTGTTTATAGGAAATAGTTAGCAACTCCTTTGTGGGCAGAGCTAATACCTTCTTCTCATTGTCAATGCCCTTCTGATTTGACCTTAATGATCTCTTCCGCCGTATTTCAGCCGGCACATTTACCGGATAGAAAGTTGTAGGAACTCCCTTCCACATGAAAGTACACAGATTCTTCTTCCCTCCAACCATGGCATCATTGTCATACATCCAGGGACGACCAAGCAATACATCTGTGAGTTTCATTGGGATCACATCACACCAAACTTTCTCTTCATATCGGTAAAGTTTCAAAGGAACTGAGCACCTCTTATTCACCTCTAAGGTATTACCATTCAGCAAGGATACCTTATAAGGCTGAGGATGTGGGTCAGCTTTCAAGGTTGCTTTCTTCACAAAGGCTTCAGAAACAACGTTGACACAACTGCCACTATCAATGATAATCTGACAAGTATGCTCACCTGACTTCATACGGCTGTAGAATATGCAGTTACGTCGCCAATCCTCTCCTTTGGTTTCAGCCACCAATATGCGAGTAACAATATTTATTCCCTGGGTATCATCCTCATTAGTGTTTTCCATATCATAGTCATATCCACCATCATCATCATCATCTAATGGGTAGGGATAAAGGGCTGACTCATCCTCCTCATTGGAGTCTTCAACCTCAGCTACTGCATTAACCCTCTGCTTATGCGGACAAGACTTAGCAAAATGTCCTATCTCTTGACAATGGAAACACTGTACCTTATTATTACCTGTCATGGGTGTCTTTCCTTTATGATCAGCTCGTGGAGGAAAAGTGGATTTTGGAGGTGCTGAGCTACTAGGTTTAGTGGCTGGAAAATGCTTCTTTACCTCCCCAGCTTGGAAACCAAACCTTCTAACTGGCTGTGCTAGAAGCTCCTCTGCTCGTAGGGCCTTGTCAAAACAATCCCTCACTGAGTGCACTTCAACAACTCCGATACCCCTGTTGATTTCAACTCGTAATCCCAATCGAAACCGAGCTAACAGTTGCCTTTCATTCTCCCTTATGCCTGTACGAGAATAAAGTGCGCCAAACTTGTTCATGTACTCGGCAACAGTCATAGACCCTTGACGAAGAGAGTTCAGCTGGTCTTGTATGCGAGCTCTGAAGTTGCGTGGCAAGTATTTATCTGATAATTCAAGCTTCATCTCTTCCCAACTAGTAGGTTCTCTACCACGGTCTTCCAACTCTAGCTCATAGGTCCTCCACCACTCACGAGCAACCCCAACTAGCTTAGCACGAGCTAGTTTCATCTTCCGTTTCTCAGGTAACTCATAATAGTCAAAATAGTCTAGTGCCACTACCCAATCATAGAACAATTGGGGGTCATATCTCCCATCAAACTCCTTCAGATCGAGCTTGACCTTCTGTGAATCTCCAGAATACCTCTGTTGCACGGGACGCTCAGTCTCAAAGTATCCTCTTACATGCTCTTCAAAAGTAGGTTGTGCCACCGGAACCCTCTGTGGTGCTCTCATATTAGGGTTTGCTCTCCTATTAGTCAACTGAGTAACCACATTCATTGGAGTGTCCACTTCGGGTGTTGTACGTGAATTGCCAGTAGGCTGTTGGGGTGGGGTCTCTTCATTCAACAACCTGGCATCCAATTCAGCCTTCAACTCAGCCTTCAATTCAGTCCGTAAGGTTTGCTGTTCAGCCTTCATCTCAGTCCTCATAGTCTGTAGCATCTCCATAAGAGAAACTAGGGTGGGGGTGTTGTTCCCAGCCATGCTCTGATACCACTTAATGTAGGGATGGATTTGACGACCAAACCAGTCCCAAAACTGCAGGAACTTTTAATCAGAAGAACAACCAGAACCAGCCCAATAAAATATCAGAAAATTCATCGATCTCAACAATTTCAGAAATTCTGTAACTGAATAATCAGCCAAGGAATTAAGGACTTAAATCACCAATTAATAAGACTAAACAATGAAACATAGGACCAGCAACCAATTAGCAACATCCAGAACAAAACGATTCAAAATTCTGGGCAGAAACCAGAATTGGGCAGAATAGAGAGAATTTTTTTAACAATAAAATTCCAGGTCTGATTGACCCCAAATTAGGATCGAACCATCCTCTCAATAGGCCTAACACTCGACCAGAATAGGGGAGCCATCAGGTGGCTGGTTGGTCTGATCAGTGAAAGATCAGGTAGGAGAAATCTAAGAAATTCGAAACCAGAAATTTAAAGAACATCAGATCTGTTACCTGATTTGTTTGAACAGTAACAAACCTTCGAAAAGAAGACTTTGAAAAAGAAAAGGAACACTTGAAGAGGAACCTCTTGGACTTCTCGCCGCAAAGAGTCGTTGGATCGAACACCAACCCAATACCTTGATCAAACACAAAGAAGTTCTCTTGCAGAGAAAGCAACAGCAGCAGCCATGTAGTTTGTCAAAATCGTGGCTCATTAAAAGAGCCATCATCTTTATTTATAACAGTGATAGGGGTTACATAAAATAGAAACTAACTTTAGTTTCCAAAAACTGAAATAGGAAACTAAAAATTAGAAACTCAACTAGTTACAAAAACTGAAAATAGAAACTTACAAAATAGAAAGTCCTTTAGTTGCTAAACTGGAAATAGAAACTAATTTATGACTGAAAATTAGAAACTAAATAACCCCATCTAAAAAGGAAACTAAAGAAAAAGGAAACAAATCACTGAATCCCGTATGCAACCTTAGAACCCCTAGTTTAGACCCCTAAAAGTAGCCCAATATACTCCGAACCACATGGACTGAAGGCCCAACACGTATACAACCCAACCCTAAGCTTATTCCTAATAAAACAAGCCTAGTTTGGTGAAGAATCTGCATCACTGGAACATCAACGTTTAAATGATCTAGTCTATGTTCAATACAATCGCCGCCTAGAAGAAAGGTTTCGACAAAGGCATCTCGATAACAGAAATTATGATCCACTTGTGCTTGACGAACTGGATTAGAGTAGTGAGTGGATGATTGGCGAGCAAGTGGATGATGTAGTCCATCCCGATGCTGATCTCACATGGGACGTTGCTGGTAGAGCAATGGGGGGCAACAATGGAGGGGCTCAATCGACCCAGGAGAGCTCAATCATCAACCTCTAGAGGAAATATGTGCTACACACACCTAGTAGAGGGAGGGTTGTTGGGGAGTCATCAAAATCAGATGGGGAAGAAGATTTGGAAGAAGAGGGTGATGTGAATGATGACTTGGATGTCATAGATAACTTTGATGAAAATGCAAATGCTTCTAGTGGACAACAAGGGAATCTGCCATCTGCTAATTTGTTGGATGATTATGATGATTAAGTTATTTGTGTTTAACTGTTTGAGTGTTTGGATTTTATGTATTGTTTAAACTTTAAACTTTAAACTTGAACTTTGAACTTGGATGATTAGTTAAGTTTTCTTTTTTTATTTTATGTTGAGTTCATTTGCTATCAAGCTTCATTGCTTCAATAAGTCATTAATTGCTTAACAAGTTAGCCACTTATCTTATCATTTGATCTATTCTTAGGTTTCCAAATTTATATCTCTGATTCATATATGATATATTGACATATATACCTTTTACTTTGTTTAGGTTGCTCACTCACTTCCAATCATTGCTTTCAAGCTTCAGTAACAGGTTAGCCTTTTACTTTTTACTTTTGTGTGATGTACATGTTGATTTTTTATGACTTGATGAGTGATGACTTAATGTATAACTGTATAAGTCAATAATTTATGTTGATTTTTTATGACATGATATGGCTATGTTGATTTTTTTATGATTTGATGTTACTTAATGTTTGTTTTATATGTTATAGGGTATATATTCTAGGCTTGTAGCATGCTAAATAACTTTAAAAAATAGGGAAAATAAAAAAGTAGCATACTAAATAATTTTAGAAAATAGAAAAATAAAAAATGACACGAGCGATTTGACCGCCATGGCAACGCCAAAACAGGCGATTCATCGCCAAATCGATTAGCCACCCCTCCACCGCCTTTGATTGATTTGAGGCCGTGACAACTATGATCACAGCCAAGTATCTGGAAAAAGACAATTATTCATAGTCATTGGTAGCCTTATATCTTCATTAGCATTTGGATCTATACATATGGAATCTGCTGTCATGAAAATATAATTTCTTATCAACAATAAGAAAATACGCCAAAAGGTTTCAATTCCTATCTCATTTTTTTCCCCTTCGTGTTACATTTAATAAAATAATAAGAAAAAAACAATAGAAAAGCTTACATTAATTAAAGGAAAGAATATTCTAATATTTTTCTATTAATTGATCAAACTCCAAGAGAGAGTACATCTAATTCAAATTTTGAAATTTGAATGAGACTTAGATTAAGGAAAGAAAGGAAATTAATGTAAGGAAAGGATGGATAAAATAAAAGAGGAAGAACTGCACCAGAGATGGGAAGAAACTGATGCAAGGAAGAACGATTCGGAGAGGAGAATCCAACCTGGGAGGGGGAAGAGAAGGAACCACCGAGACGGCACTGGTCTCGAACTACCACAGCAACAACATTGACTCAAACAAGCTTCATTCATTCCAATAATCTCTGATCGATGATTACATGCAACAAGGAAACAAAGACTCCTATTCTAATTCCAAGACTTTGTTACCTAAAACTGAAATAGAAACTCAAAACAAATAGGACTTTTCTCCTACATAATCCACCCCAATTAAAGTTTAGATAATTATTCCAAATATAAATATAAATCCCTAACCAACCCTTGTTAGTTCCACTTATGTTTGGGTTTCTAGATCTGATCGTATCAATCCAGCCACGACAACGTTACTGCATCAGCAGGGTGGAAAGTGAATAATCCTATCAACTTTTTTTATGTACCCAGTGAAATGAAGGGGCAGGTTGAAACAATCATTCAATTCCTTATTACCTATTAAAAAAAAAAAATCTAATGTGTTACTCGTTATCCGTTATATTCAATTCCAATCTTTGTTCTGGCAACCATAACACTGGTTTAGGCAGTTCTAAGAAGAAAAGTTACTCAACCAAAAAAAAAAAGGAAGAAGAAAAGTCACAAAGTTTAAGGAATCAAGTTCGCTTGAATTTTGACTAGACACTGCTGTCAGAAGTTCAAATAAAGCATGAGTTTGTCGAGAAAAGAGAGTTACACATGTAATATTCAATGAAATGGTTGTACCTCATTGTCATCTCGAAAATATGCCTTTCCAACACTCCTTTTCTTCAGTTGTGGTCCAAATCCAGCAGACAATGCAAACTGACGGAGTATTTCAGGCCATGTCAGTGGATTCAAGTGGCGCTGCCAACTGCGTATATCAAAGCCCCATGCATATGCCTGATAATAGGAACTACACAGTAAGAAAAGGATAGGGGAGAAAAAAAAAATACAAAACAAAACTAAGAGTTAAATTGTAGAAAGCAGCTAAGAATGGACGTTACCCCTTCAACAATTTGTGGATGCCCACCCCCAAGATTTGTAGAACTAGTTTGATTTGCTCCTAGACCCATAGAGGGTGTCCTTGCAACATCTTCAATGTCTTTTATAATGCATCTTAGAAGAGCAACATGTATCTCCCCCAACAGTCTTGGATCCTGACGAGTTTGAAGATACTAAATCCATTAATACCAAGAAAGGACTGCAGCAACTACAATGTAACGTAAGAGTATGAATCCAACTAAACCAAGAAATCACGTAGAACTTACATAATCATGAAAAGCTTGAATGAACTCATCAAGAGTAAAAGGCCAAAGCTCAAGAACATCGGTAAAGGTGATTAAAAACTTCCAAACCTGTAAAACCCAATCAAACTTCAGAACCTGAAAGAATCATAACTAATAACATGTGTTCAATTGAAACCCAGTGTCTCCTACAGACAGTAAGAATAGCAATGAATCTGGATCTAGTTTAGAAACTCAATAATGAAATGACAAATAAAAAACACGTGAAATCAAATACACAACAGATTAACCTAAGATCTTTTCTAACCCTGCAGAATCTGATAGCCATAGATCCAGACTATGTCAGGTAAATATACTATATAATAACAAACCCAGTTCAATGGGTATGGGTAGCAAACAAAGATTTGTGAATCAGATCCAACTTCCCTCCCCAGTGGAGGCCACAGCATACCAGAAGTACAAGAAATAAACGACAATCATGCAGGAATGAGGTATGCATGTTAGCAAAAATGGAACAAGTAAATCACATCACAAGGAAAACAAGAAAATTAAGCATAGAGTTCAAAGGTGCAACCAATAAAAAAAAAATGATTGAGGTGCCACTTGATTTCTTCCCAGTGTCCAATTAATTCCTTAAGGAATAGTGTGTGTGTGTGTGTGTGTGTGTGTGTGTGTGTGTGTGTGTGTGCGTGAGAGAGAGAGAGAGAGAGAGAGAGAGACATACCATGAAAAGATTCCCCAAGTTTTCCTCCGAGTCAGTCCAAGGTTGAATAGCAAGAGGTCTTTTTAATTGCACAGACTTGGGAGGGAATGTACTTAACATATCTGAAGAACAGAACTTACATTAAAGATTGATAATAAGATGAAATAATATTAAGTGTACGAGAAAGAAAGACACAAATACAAATAACATATTAGATATATTACTAAAGCGTACATCAGAAAGATAAATAAATGGATTAAAAAATACAGCTTAAAGGATCGATCCCAAAAACAAAAATGCATCTGAAGGTGAATGAATCTGTTGCCAAAGACAAACTTCCAACCAATTGGAACCCACAACAATGCAGAAAACCATTCAAATCATCCGAACAGGAAATTTATCAACAAAATTAATACAATGATCCTTGTATATGCTATATAGCAACCTCTGTCTTGAGCAAATTATACTGAGATATTACTCTATTTGGGGCTCTTTGTCCCCTCATGTTTCTGAGGAAACCATAATAGGATCCTTGGTTTATCGGGGACCCTTTCCCCCTTCACCCCTCTCCTTAAGCCCATAGTTTTCAAGGCCTCATGTAGGAAGCATAAGTTTCAAGGCCCTTCAGAACAGGCAAGGCCTGCACCCGCCTAGTTTTTCTACAACATGGCCCTTGTCTTGGTAGCCAAGGCCCTGTCAAGGTGTCACCTTGATTACCAAGGTCTTGCCTTTGTGCTGGCGAGGTTTTGATTTAGGCAGGCACCAATTTTGGGTTTTCCTTTCTCCTTTTTTTTTCCGAACTCATCCGTAAATTGTTTGCTTTTCAAGTGCAACTTATTACAGATTATCATGTCTTTAAGAAGGTTAAAAATGGAAAACGAATATAGTTAAAGTGCTCCAATCATGGTATTTATAAAAACAAACACTCCTGAATCACTTATAACATGTTTTAATGAATGTTGAATGGTCAACTAACTGATTGGTGCATAGTTGTCAAGGCGTCGCCTAGGCGCCTTTTTGGTGTCGCCTAGGAGCCTCATTGTTGTTGCCTAGACGTCTAGGCCCCTCCAATGCATTGGGTCACCTAGACACCATGACGAATATGGATTGGTGAATGCTTTCATGTCTCCTCTGTAGTTTATGCATTATAATTTTTATATTCCCACTAAGTATACTAAATATCAACATAGATTTCTCAGGATATTAGTAAACAAGAAATATAACAAAAATTTGAAAGGTCCTACACTAAACATGTTTTATGCATGCCTTGACCAATTAGGCCTCACCCCTTAAGACCCTGACCAGTACTTTAACTCACCTTAGCATCTTAAGAACTAAGTTTCCGTCTTATAAATTCTGAAGAATGCTTTTCCCAAAAAGTTTATGCAGTTCTAAATGAGAAGAACAACAACAATAACATTTAAAAACTTATCCCAACTTAATGGGGTCGGCTACATGGAGATTCCAAGTAAGGACGAGAGCGAGGATCCATGCAAAAAGATTGACATGTTATGGCTAATTATAATAAATGTCGGCTGTCAACCTGACGCACCACCCCATCCAATGTTCAATAAAACTATAGAATAATATTTAATAAGGGATGCTTGAATGATGAAAACTTCGGTTGATATAGGTAGACGCTTTTTTTTTTTTTTTTTGTCCTCCTTTTTGGCAGTAACACTGCAATCCTACAATGGGAACTTTTCTCTAGTCAAATCATTTCATGGCACTACTAGAAGATTTTAGGGTGATGAAACAAGGATGTAGAAGGGCTTGAAGTAGAGAATAATTATAAAAAATAAAAAATCTATAGATCTACTGACTTGCATGGCTTGGGATACAGGTGTGAACGAGGTGGACTTAGAAAACCTAAGGTCTAGTTCAAACAAAAAGTAATAGATTTTAGGTACTCAGAAGGGAATGTTATTTGAACATTATTTAGTCCACTCCGGGCATTGGAGCACATTGTTTTTATAGTTTGGAATATTAGACCCATGTAGGATACCATTCAGAACTGCCTAGCGAGGTTGCAAATATACCTCTGAATGAATCAAGGTTTTGCAATGTATCACTGTCAAGGGAAATGATTGAGGGCAACGCCTTGGATGAAGCAGCTAGTTCCATAAGTTCCAAGCGTTCATCCTCAATAAGCTCCATGGATTCTTTAGCAATTCTGCGAGCAGTAGCTCGCTCATTAGCAGCTTTCAGTCTTGCAGCCTCCTTCTCTCTACGAAGTTCCTCTTTCTGCCTCATCTTCTCAGCCTGATTTAAGAAGATAGACTTCAAAAATTGATCCAAGGATTTATAAAAATATTAAACTTTAAATTAAAAAATAATAAAATAATAATCTAAGACTACCAATTTATAGAAGTTACCAACTTACTCTCAATGTTTCTTTCTGCAAAAACTTCTCCCTACGCTCATTTTCACGCTTTTGCTCCCGGAGGAATCTCTCTTCCTCTTTCTGCTTTTCACGCATCAACCTCTCTTCTTCCTTTCGTCTTTCCCGGTCATGCCTCTCCATTTCTTTCCTCATTTGTTCTTCTCTCTTAAGATGACAAGACACAAGGTATAAGTTCACAACTGATGAGCTATGAAGGACACAAAATTTAACGGTACTAAGGGTACTACCTTCCGCCTCAACAAATCTTGTTTCTCCAGTTCTTTCCGTATCCGTTTCTCATGGGCTTCAACTTCCCTGGCAATTCTTGCCTCTTCACTCTGCATGCATTAAAAGTTTTAAAAAAATGTATAAACATTAATTGGATCAGAAAGATGAATTTGATTTAGAATACCTTGCGTTTTCTCTCCATCCGAGAAACATCTTCATCATGGGAAACACGCCTATCAGATGGTACAAATGAATTTTCTAGTCCAAGCATTGGATGAGCACCAAACTGAGCATCCATCCCAACGTTAGCAAAAGAGTTCTTATGTGGAACACCGTCGTACTCTCCTGAAGCTGAAGGATATATGTGTCCCTGCCTGCCTTGTTGAGATAAAAGATCAACACCTGACACATGACCTTGGAAACTGTAACCTGTTGAGAACTGTTCATTTCCATGTAGATATGGCCCTGCAGCAGGAAATGATGAAGCCCTGGCACTAGGACCATCAGGTGAGTCATAGAAATGAGATGAAGTAACTCTATCGTATGCATCAGATCTAACACTGGGCTGCTCAGGAAGGAATTGATATTCCTGGAGAGCCCTTGCAGCAGCCTGAGGATGAACCACATGAACATTTCCAGCTGTTGGCTTTCTCTTCCCACTAGATGAACCAGGTACGAAACAATGTTCCATATTGGGAAGGAGTTGTGATGTCTGCGGAAGAAATATAAGTACAATGGTAATGCTTTTGGTTTATGCAGAAATGAAGCATAACAAACTAGCTCATATCAAGTAACAATAAACAGATAAGATTCATAAAATTTCTGACAGAAGAACCAGGAAATATTTGTAATCTCATCCACAGAGATGAAGCAGAATACAGACTTACTTTAGAGAAACTACTTACAGAAATATCAAGCTTTAAAGATTATAAGGATGGTACACGCATTTCAAACACAAACCTAGTCCACTCAAATTTTGACTACTACAACAGAAGCCATTTTCTATCATTACACTTGCACAAGATAACATTACAAAAATATATATTGTAATTTTCGGACCAAAAATCAAAAGAAGAAAAAGAGCCACACAAATGAAACCTGTATAACATAATGTTCAGAAAGCTCAAGCAAAATGTAATTCAGAGGTCAACTAATGCAATCTGAAAATTTCCAGATTATGGATCTAAGATGCAAGCAGGCCCAATCATAGTTTTTAAGGCGGTAAGGCGACGGAGGCGTTTGAGGGTCTTTCGGAGCGTCTTAGAGATAAGGCGGGCATAAAGCGTCGCCTTATTGACTAAAGCGTTCATGTGTAATTTTTTTATAAAACCAATCTATTTTGCTCAAATCTTAATTGAATCCTCTTACTCATATGTTAAATAAATATTAAAGGTTCATATTCATACCAATGTAAGATATTCATCAAGAAAACAAATCAATAAAGTGAATAAACTAAGTTCATCTTCATCAATCATCAATCATCAATATTCAATCATCAATCATCAATCATCAATATTCAATCATCAATCATCAATCATATTAACATATAATATAAATACATAATTATGAAATAAAATTATAAATATAAAGAAAAGAAGACTTAAAAAATATAAGTATTTATTATACTTACCTTTATGATGCTAAAATGAGTGCCTAAGCTCTAAGGTCATCCACTATATTTTTACTCCTGTCAAAGAAGAATGAAGCTCACCGTTGCCAGAGCAAGCTCACCGGTGCCGGAGCAAAATGGTCGCCTGAATTAGTGGTTCTTCCTTGTTCCTTGATTCCTTCTCAAAGCCCTTTCTTAAAACCCTTGACAAAATCCCAACCCTGTTTGTGAATCATGTTTTTGTTTTGTTTGTTTTGGTTATTTTTGGTGGAGTAAAGCTGATCTCATACATCTC
>NC_056559.1:15750138-15759320 GCF_013358625.1 Macadamia integrifolia | reverse complement strand
TACTAAAAATTGATTACAAGAAGTTACTAAAAACTGGAAATTAGAATCTAATGAAAAGAGAAACTAGTCTAGACAGAAATTAGAAACTAACAATGACTTGAATTTAGAAACTAATTTAGGTACTGAAATTAGAAACTAAATAACCCCATCTAAAAAGGAAACTAAAGAAAAAGGAAACAAATCACTGAATCCCGTATGCAACCTTAGAACCCCTAGTTTAGACCCATAAAAGTAGCCCAATATACTCCAAACCACATGGACTGAAGGCCCAACACGTATACAACCCAACCCTAAGCTTATTCCTAATAAAACAAGCCTAGTTTGGTGAAGAATCTGCATCACCAGGTGGCTTTCTCTGAATGGGGGTCCAATTTGAACAACTTTCTGTTGTGGAGACCGATATTATTGTCTGATCTAGTTGTAATTGTGATCCTATTTTGGGGTTGTGCCACCTGTGACTTGGCCTTACATTACTGTCTTAGGACTGAAGTGCTTCAGAGTAGGAAAAGTAATAGCCCCTCTCAGAGGAAGTATGTGTTGGGTCTTCTATTTGAGATTGAAATGCTCGCATCCAAGCCAACTGATATGTCTATGGACCCACATCAAAAGTTTGTGGGAAATGATGGTCAGGAGCTTGCAGATAAGCAACAATATAGGAGACTTGTTGGTAAACTCATCTATCTTACTGTTACCCAACCAGATATATCTTTTGTTGTTGGCACGTGGCGTCATAAGTCAATTTATGGAATCACCTAAGAAGGTTCATTGGGAGTTTGCCTATCGGATTTTGAGGTCCCTTAAGGGCTCTCCAGGGAAGGGCCTAAATTATTGACCTAATAATCATGTTGATATGGTTGGATACCCTATGCAAACTGGGCTAGTGCCAAAATTGATCAGAGATCTACCACAGATTATTGTACATTTATTGGTGGTAACCTTATCACATGGAGAAGTAAAAAGCATACTGCAATGGCCAAGTCCAGTGTTGAGGCTAAATATAGAGTCATTGCTCATACTATAACCGAATAAATGTGACTGAGGTCCCTTATTCAAGAGCTTGGGTTTCCAACTGCTAAACCCATAAAATGTTTTGTGATAACAAAGAAAACATTTGCATTGTTAGTAATCCATATTTTCATAAGAGGACCAAGCATATTGAGGTCAATTGTCACTATGAGATAGATGCAATAATGAGGAAACTAATTTTTACTCTATTTGCTTCTTCTGGAATCAGTTGAGCATATGCTTACTAAACTTTTATTTCTTCAACCCTTTGTAAAAGGTTGTTCCAAGCTGAGCATGGATGATGTATCTGCTCCAACTTGAATGAGAGTGTTGAAATTCTTATGTTGACTCAAACACAAGGGGAAGTTTTTATTCTCTTTATTTTGTGTACTAGTTTATGGACAGCAGGGGGTGTACTTGTAATTATGTTCATCTTACTTATTATAAGGGAAAATTAGTTTGTACCACCCCTAATTTTAAATTTTATATGAGATACCACCTAATTTGCTAATAATATCAAATACATCCCCCATTTTGAAAACGAAATTACACTTAAATCCACGCCGTTAGTTGATTCTCGTTAAGTGATGACGTCAAGGAGTTAAAATTTACTAAATGCCCCAATTTCCCTTGACGAAGGGTAAACTTACCATTTTACCCTTCATTATAAATCCCCAAATCGATGATGGAATCCAATTAGGGCTTCTTTGTTCTCTAAGCAAACCCTTCCATGGCTGCTCGACGACGAGGATTTGATGATTCCAAATAATCTCTTATGACTTACCAAAAAGAACGGAAGAAGTCACAGTGACGGGAGGAGCAGAGGTGAATTATGCCCATCGGATCTATGGGGAGGAGCTGTGGCAGAGCAATGGAGAGAGGATTTTCTAGATATTCCGAGAAAGAGGCAAGTAGGTATATTAGGAGTGAGAGGCCTCAAAATGTTAGCTTTCTTGAATATGATTCAGTTATTCTATTCTTCTTCTTCTCCTCGTGTACTGTAATTGATTGGGTTGTGTGGTTGATGATTATAAAATCCATGAACAAATTGCAAATGGGTTCTTGATTCCATCTTCTTCTTCTTCTTCCTAGAAAAGATTGCAAAGGAGATTGGAAAGGATGTGAAAACTGAGAACAGGAACCATCAATCACATGAAAACTCACTAGGATTCCAATCAGATTTTATTGGAATAATCTTCATTTCTTACAAATTGGCTTAAAAAACTCCAATTATTGGGGTTGGCAATTGGCTAATGCTTCATTCCAATTCTGGGTTTTTTTTAGTAGTATTTCCTATAGTGAAATCCTTTCTTTAATGGTTGCAGATGAAGATATGTCTCACTATTTATGTATAATAGTTGCTGATGAAGATGTGTCGTTTTGGGGGGTAATGGGTCCTTGATCTAGTCAGCGGTAGGGTCTTCGAACTGGTCAGTGGTAGGGTCTGCTCAGGCTCCTTCCATTGCCGCTCCAAAATTCCTAGACCCAAGTTCCTTCAATGGCTGCGTAGGGCGGTGGTATACCCAACTTCTTTCAAGCTGCTCAGGGGAGCAGTAAGGGTAGGTTGATGCTTTTCTAGGGTTCTTCATGGGCTTCTCAAGCTGCTCAGGGGCGGCAGTAGGAGCAGGTCGGTGCTCTGCTAGGGTTCACTAGCAGGCCTAAGAAGTAAGCAGTTTGCAAGGAAGCAAAGAGGAAGGATGGGAAGATATAACATGGTTAAAAAAGTCTTTTCCATTTCTAAACTAACAGTGTGAGGCTTTAGGGGTACGTTGGATATTTTGGAAAAATTAGGGCGGTATCTCATATAAGGTTTAAAATTAGGGGTGGTACAAGATAATTTTCCTATTATAAATGCATTGCATTGCTCTCGATTCAGTTATTCATTCCAACCGAGAGCCAGTTTCCTCCTTTGGCTCGATCTCTTCTATCTTCCAATCTTCTTCTTCTTCTTCTTCTTGCTCTCCTTTTAACTCTATATTCTGATTTACCTTTTTTTTGGTACTGTAACACCATTAAAATAAGCCCAATTTGCTGATTCATCTGCATCGATTCTCCTCAGTTGAAAAAAACTTGTCCATGAGTTTTGCAATGACGCTGAATCAGATCTCCACGACCATCCTTCAATCTGAAGTCGAGTTTTGAGTCCCAAGGTTTAAAGTATCTCCAATACCGATACAATACCCTCCAATACGTATCTTAAATTTAGCTGAACGATACGATACACACCAATACGATACATGGAATTTTTTAAATCCTTTCGTATCAATATATATCCTACGATACATATCGATATGCACTGATATACCACCGATACACACTGATACGTACCGATACTCTATGAAAAATATAAAATCGAGGTGAAATATATGTTTCGGTATGTATCAGTACGTTTCGATATGTATTGATCGGTACATACCGATACAGTGCGCTATGGTTATATAATGGCCAAGATGGGTCATTTTTCAGAAAAACACGATTTTTGAGGGGATTTTGTTCCAATTGCTGCCAGCCATATTTCTCTCTAACTAAAGTGGAAATCAAGGATGAGAACAAGGATTTTACATTTATAGAACAACTACAAATCTTAAATTCTTAGTGTGATACCCTCAATTTAGTGTTTATGCATAATACATGTTATCAATAGCTTTTTTTAACAAATTTTGTATGCAAAAATGTTTAAAAAAGTGTTTTCTATCCATTTATGTGCGTATCTTTAGCTTATCTTAGCGTATCTCCGATACAATTCGATACCGTCCCATACATATCTTAATTTTGGCCAACCGATACCGATACTTTAATCCTTGGTTTTGACTTTCCTCAGACAATAAGAATGGTACTTGCAACTTGCGACAGTCTTTCCATTGCTGCACTGACCAATTTATGCACTGCTAATCCCGAACAAGAGAAATCCAGCAGGAGATCAACTTGCGACAGGATTGCACGTGGGAAGAAAAAAAAAAAGGACAAACCAGATTCAGAGAATTTCAAATAGCTCCAAGAGGCCTTGTCTGATTATGGTCAAATTCTGCTTGAAGGTCTATTATGGACTGAGGATCAGTCCTACGAAGTGTCACTAGAATCTCAGGATAATATTCTGTCCTGGAGCAATCCTAATTGGGAAAGGGCAACTCAACAACTGCAAAATCGATGGATATAATGGAGGGTTCAAACCCATGATCAACTAAGGCTCACAGTCAAACAACTGGTAATAGAAAGTAGGAACAGAGCAGGCAAAATTTATAAATTTGAAGATTTAACAAATCCTAGTTGCAACAGGGGTTCTAGCATTAACTGGAAAGTTCAGATTTTGCAACCGTCACAAGATTCATAACTATACCAGAATAGAGAACTGAAATAAGAATTCAGAAATCAATTTTAAAACAAGAGATTTAGAGAAATCCAAGCTGAAGTAGGAAACTAGACTTCGATGGGAAAGATGGGATTTCTGAAACAGTTTTCAAAATAAGGATTTAACAGGGATGAACATGATTGAAACTAAAACTAAAATAGAAAACATATGATCAAGAATCATCACCAGATCTGCAAGGCCGGAATCACCACCAGTACCCCAGACCTTGGAATCACCCCCATGGAGACTACTGAATCATCACAGAACCAAAGGCAAAAGCTATCTTTCATCCACCAAATTCATGTACAAGGTTGTAGCGCCTTACAAACATATATAGACGACTCAAAAATAGACTCAAACTCAAGAAAAAGAAAGACCTAAACCAATCATTACCTGATAAGGTAACAAATTAAACAAACTGGAAAATTGAAATAATAAAGAAAAGGGACTGAAGTAAGGCTGGACTCTTAGAGAACTATTCCAGCCTAACTAAAACACTTTATTACAAATAAAATAAAGAAATAAGACTTTAACTAGGCTAACTAATAATTAAATCACATATTCATTCCTCCTACCTATATTTTAGGCCCATTAAGTGGCCCAAAAGAAAAAAACATTGGACCAAAGGCCCAACATGTATAGAACCCAATCCAAGGCTTATTTCCAATCAAATAAGCCCACTTTTGCTAATTTATCTGCATTATTAAGCATCTATAAATTACAGAATATATATAAAAAAAAAAGATGTGATCACAAAACTCGATAAATAGGGTGATTACATTGAGAGGTGTAAAAGGGAGATAGAGATAAAGGCAGGTGCTTCAAAAAGTGTGCAACATTTACTTGGAAATTTTGGTCTTAGTTGTGCAGTTATAACTTCATTTATGCCTTCCTTTGTGAATATCATCAGCAAGCAAAATATTTAATATTGTATGGTCTGAAAACTGCAGACCTCAGGAATCCGTCTACAAACTAATGCAACTTTTAGGCAATAATGAGCTAATGTTAGCAAATTAAATGCTACCAATTAAAGGGAGGGGGAAGAGAGAGACCCTGATATAATATGTTTCTACTAGTTAACTCTCGTCCATTTACTTCTAATCTACAAGGCACCATCAAGAAATTATAAACAACACATTCTCTGTAAGCTGTTACTCTTAAATTAATCAAGAACTCTTCATACCAATTACTTGTTTGTATCAATTACTCATTAATAAATTTCTGAATCTCTCATTGCCTGTATTCTTGAATGATGACCTTGCAATAACATTCGTCCCGAAATTTTAGTTTATAGAATCCTCGATATTTGGGTATTCAAAAGTTCTACACAGTATTTTGTCAACAAAATTCTAAATTTACCTTCCTAGAGAAATAGTTTACATACTCTCAAGTAACCCTGATCACGTCAAAGAAAATGAATCATTTACTGCACTGCTACCAATTCACATAAGTCTAACAAATAAATAGCTTTTCTCTGACTGAAAGGGAAAGCATAAATACTATGCCTAATAAAATACCAGATAAAGCTAGAAATAATGCTAAGATACTGGCCAATTGCTTCCTGAATATATGTAGCCTAGAAACTATCAAATATTATAAGCAATATTTTCCTTCAGTGATTGACTTGCAAAATGTAGAAAACACTTTTCGGTTAAATCACCATGCCTCCTCAAAACGTACCAAGGACATCAAAAAGATTGCATCAAAACAAAGTGCAAATCTCTCATACCAATAGTTTGCTGGAAACCATGGACCCCAGGAACATATCTAGCAGATAAAGATGGAGTGTTGTGCTGCGGAAGATTGGGTATTTCCTTTAAACTGATGTAAACAGGAGCATGATCAGAACCTTCCAATTTAGTGTTTCTCCCTCCTTTCCACCTGTAGATTGGAAAACGGAAACTTGTATAATTGCCTTTGAAAAAGAATATTTATATTATTGACTATCTGGAAACTACAGTAGAATTGTACTAATAATGTCATGTGCATGCTCATTAATATTGAAGATCAGCCTGTTTATGCCATGGAACAATAATCAACCAAATAAGGTGATCATTTTTATTATACTTTGTAAATACATGATAAATTTAATGCAGTTGCCTGTTTGTCACAACATAACTCATCCCATCATCATGTATAATTTCCCTAAAATCACAATCAGATATTTAATTTCCATGCTATTATTTCTTTCTTCTTTGTTCCTTCCAGTTCTGCAATCTCTCTTTAAGCTCGACACCATTACGTTCGTGTTCTCTTCTTCCTTCACCTTTTCCTCATCCTTCCTACCATTCTTTCCTGCTCTTTTTTTTTTTTACCTACATGGATTTGGACCATATCCTCGGGCTCAAAAGCTTGTGGGATCCTCTAGGACATGCAAGTGGCTATACAGCCTATACTGCCTACACAGTTCAAGATCGGAGCTGCACTCATGTCTGAGACATGTGGACAATGGACATGAAACAAATAGCATAGAGTAAGCTACCTAGGTTTTTCAATCACAGCAGTTTCGACAGGTACTCGAAATTTTTTCTTAAATTGCAACTAGGTACTCGATCTTCCCACCATTGTAGGCTATTCCTTAATGGAATATGTAACAAAATATAACTAAATTACATGCGCCAACAGATACAAAATAAAAGGGGGCTGATAATGTTCACCACAGTTAGTGAACTAGGTTCAAGAGTTGCCACTTGCCACCCAGCAGGCAATTGGCAGAAATTCAGAACCATGCTTTGACCACTCTCACATACTCATGTTGGGCCGAAACTTGATGTGTGAGATGTGCTTAAAATCATCTATAACATGGCCCCACTCATGTCCTTCATTTCCTGCCATGCGGCAACTGGTTTGGATAACTATAAAGAGTTTAACAATCTTGGCAAAAGCCACTCTACCCATAAAAAAAATTTCTTTCAGTTAACATATATAGAACAATTTATATGACAAATTAATACAAAATATTGAAAACTCGAGAATTTTTGGTAACTAAACAAATACCCAATTCCTAGGCTCACCAAGTAAGAAACCTTGTCCATCTTCGATCGCAGTAGTTGTCCATATTCATGAACATAAACAAGTGCCCAACTTTCACTTATTAGACACTTCTTTCCGGAGTGTTGTGTGATCAACGTATTACTTTAAAAATTAAAGGAAAAATTTATAGGATAGTCATACGACCAGCTATGATGTATGGTAGGAAATGTTGGGTAGTTAAGAAACATCATTAGATAAACTCAATGCAGCTGAGATGAGGATCTTGAGATGAATGTGAAGTAAAACTAGGAGTAAGGAATGAACAAATTAGTGCTGATTTCGGAGTTGCTCCGATACATGATGGCATGGCCATCTACAACAGAAGACTTTAGATGCCCCTGTACAGAGGAGTGATTTGATTCAGATTGAAGGAGCTAAGAGAGCCAAGGGCAACTTAAAATGACTCTTGAAAAGTGATGAGAAAAAGCATGCATAACTTAAGCCTTGCATCAAGTATGACTTTGAATAGAGCTCATTGGGGGGTAAGGATCCATGTAGCCAACCCCATTTAGTTGGGATATGGCTGAGTTCAGTTGAGTTGAGCTGTAACTGTAACTGTAAGAAGCTTTAAGATTATTTTACAAAATAAAATGAACAAAAGATTCAAAATACACAAGGCTGGACTCCTATTGAATACCAAATAAGGGCTTGACCCATAATTCAAGTGTCACATTCCAGAAGCAGAATATCAGCGAAAGGTGCATGGTACATCTGTGTGCTAGGCCTCTTCCATTTCATTGCCTGGTTTTTGGTTATTTTCAGAACTGTGTAGAGAAAACACCCATTCAGTTACTTACTTGGGTTAATTTTATGTTATCAGCAATGAATCTACGAAACCAGTTGGCATGTAGACCAATTTTCTCCCATAGAGAGCAACCCAGTGCATAAGGCTCCTACCACTGTAGGGTCTGGGAGGGGCAAATGTACACAGCCTTACCCTCTGCTTCGCAGGAGAGGCTGTTTCCAAGTTTTAAACCTGTGACCAACATGTGGCAATTGTGCAACTTAACCGTTGTGCCACAGGCTCGCCCACTATCATTTTTCTCCTATTATAGAACAGCCTAGTGCATGAGGCTCCTACTACTGCAGGGTATGGGAGGGTCAAATGTATGCAGCCTTACCCTCTACTTCGCAAGAGAGGTTGTTTCCAAGTTTTGAACATGTGACCAAGAAGTTGCAATAGTGTAACTTAACCGTTGCGCCACAAGCCCACCCTACCAAATTGTATTCTCTAGCCACCTATAAGGACCAAAATTAAAAATACAATACCAGAAAAAATTGAAGAAACTTGACCAAAAAATTACGGAAACAACAGGAGAAAGTGCAAAATAGCATAGAAATCAAACTGGCTTCTTTTCCTCTCCCACTGATTCTACATGTTTCATCACTTCTTTGCATGCCCTCCCCCGTCCCCCAACGCTTAACTTCTTTATCAATAAATCAAAGTTCGAGCATATATGGGAGAGCTTCACGTGTGGCTCATAGCACAAAAAGCATAAGTCAGACACCAAGAGGTTGAAAATATTCTTCCAAAGTCTCAGATATAAGGAGTGCATGATAAATACTGCCAAAGCCCAATATTGAAGAGGAAATCAAGTGAAGTACACCAGATACAAAGTATGCAAAGATGTCTATAACTTCCCCACTAGGACCAACCGCCAGCCCTTTTACCCTATAGAGTAGCTACTGAATGGGGATGTAAAATTAATCTTTATTCATACATGGGCTTCTCTGGTACGAAATGAGCCACTTCATATGGATGCTCCGGCCCAGAATATGATTAGTCTACATGAGC
>NC_056559.1:15717196-15750118 GCF_013358625.1 Macadamia integrifolia | reverse complement strand
TCATCCATAAACCAGTTACATGCACAAATAACAAAAAGCAATGTAGCCAACATTTATTAGAAAAAAACAACCCCAAAGATTTGGGACCAAGAGCGGTTAGAGGTAAAATCTCTATTTGATGGGGCTTCATCCTAGACCTATGAATTCCATTGGACCCATAAATGATACATCAGAATAATCTTTTAGGATTTCCAATATCAATAGGTTGATCGTTTCAATCTTTCAAAAGGGGAAAAGATCTTTGAGAGTTGTTTCGAAAATCCGAAAGAGAGGTGTATCATTCCTGAATCTAACTGATTCTCAGTGGTTGAGGAACCAGATCTAAAAATAATAGGGATTCTAGTTGTAAGATATACAATGAAACCGCAGCTGGAATTGAGATCTCACTCAAAGGAAAGAAATCAAATATCTTGAATTTCTTTTCGTTCCTTATACGGATTGATCTGATCTTTGCAAGGACCACGAAGGGGAATTTGTTGAAATCTTTCTCCGGGAAGAGAAGTGAAACATAATCAACTTGAATTTGGGACAGCTATTCAAAATCTTAGTGAAACACTAGATTTTTTATCTCAGGTCTGATTT
Source organism: Macadamia integrifolia (assembly GCF_013358625.1). NCBI lineage: Eukaryota > Viridiplantae > Streptophyta > Magnoliopsida > Proteales > Proteaceae > Macadamia > Macadamia integrifolia. Next base: position 15,749,536 of record NC_056559.1, on the reverse strand, counting down.
AGTGAAATTATACCACATTGAATCCATAAATTTTTGGCACATAATCAAAAAAAAAAAAAAAAAAAAAAAAAACCTCTTATTGCATATCCTTAAGAATTTTATGATAGTTAAACATTTTCTAATTTGTCCACATTACAACCACTTAACCTAAAAGCTCAATATGTTAAGTAAAGGGTACAACAACGTATATCAACACACACAACACCCCCCCTAGCGCATGTAGGTCCACACACGCTGTCACGTGGCACCAAGGGGTACAAAACATGGGGACAACAATAACACATAACACAAACCCCTCACACTTACTAGGGATCTAACATCCGACCTTCTAGCCCTAATACCATGCTACAACCGCTTGTCCTAAAAACTCGAGCTGTTAAGAAAGGGCTCTACATGATGCAAATAAATTCTATTCCAAAAAATACCATCACAAGAAGGGAGGAACTGGCTTAAACTAAATTCAAAGGGTTCAGGCCAAACCCTACAGTCCTAAATATTCTAGCCAATGTTTCAGTTAACTCTAGTCAAGATGGGTCGAGTATTTAATACATGTGTTCTGGAAAAGAAATCAATTAATTCCAGTCCAAGACTTAGGCTGTGTTTGGTAACGTTTCTGTTCCAGCAACAACGTCTCGTGTCAAAAATGGAAATTTCAGTTTCTGTGTCAAAATGCCCTTTTTTTTTGTTTTAACGAAACTGAAACAGAACTACCTTTTGTCGTTCCGTAAATTCTCGTTGCTAGCGGTTTTTTTTTTTTTTCACTTTTTGTTCCAAAAAAAAACGAAAAACACCATAAATGCACCAAATGCTTTATTCCGTTTTTTTGGAACATTACCAAACGCAGCCTTAGTCAAGAAGTTTCAAAACACAAGAGTAATATGTGCTAAAAAAGAAAAGCATTAATTAGTTAGTTGTAACTAGTATCTAAAGTGGTGAAGTCTTATTTCAGTCAATAGGAAGTTTCCTTGTTAGTTGTGAAAGACCTTGAAAATATAAAGTTAATTCTTTGGTCTAAAAAAAAAGGGGTGTCTAGGAGGAAGTCCCTACAAGAGTCTAGAACCCTCCTAGCCACTCTATATAAAGAGCTGTCTATAAGCTAATGTAACAACAGAATTTGAATGAACTCTTGGTTCTGGTTATGAGAAACAGTTTAGAAGAGAGTCGTATGCAAGGTGAGAAACCTTGACGTGAGAGGCCTAGGTGTAAGTTCTTCTTCCCCTGTTCTCCCAATTGATACGACTCTTTTTATTTACTATTCTTACTTCCCTACGATTTTATCTAGTAAGGATTCTAATTATGTCGCCAGAACCAAACCAGGATCTCATCACTACAACAATGTATATCAACAGTCCATAGCTTGTATCAGCTGATGGCACCAGGTCAATCAAGTTTAGATAAGTTAACTGAGCTGGACCAACAAATTCCTTGAAAAAATAGACCTTTTGGTCCTGGTTTTAAAAGCATCAAGCACTGGTCAATTTGAACCTTTACCTGGGCATATTCTCAGACTTCCAGCGCTTAAACTTCGTCATTATGTCACATTTATTAATATGGCAATCTATTAAGTTATGGCTTTCCATGTTGTGATCTTGATGCAAGCACGATCCAGCAATGAGGATATGGTCAATCCTAGACCCATAGTTAAATTCTTCAGCTCCGGTACACTGTGGCCAGCATGTGTATGCTTCTTTACTGTGGAATTACTCAAGATGGAAAGATGATTAGAAGATCATATGAGAACTCATAATACAGAGACTGCAATTAGATAGATTATCTAAATAACCAATTGAGGCATCCAATGCCCATGTAGAGATAACTACTGCCACCTAGATCAAATAAAATAGTGCTTCACACTAAAAAAGAGTTCAATAGTTAATTAGATTGCAACTTTGACACTAGAAGACATTGGGGATCAATAGTTATGAATAGTAAAAAATTGTAAAAAGTGACGGAATGGAAAATGTGTATGCACACTACTTCATTGAGTTTCATTCCTATCATAATTTATTTGATCTTTTATCACTAAGAATATTGCGCTTAGTCAACCTGGATTATTCTCTGCATATCTAGGCGATGGATTTATTCCTCCCACTGCTAAGAAACCTTTACATCAAAAAATTTAAATTGCAAATATGACTTCAAGCTTTGAAAAATAAAGCCAAAAATAAGGACAAACCCCCAAAATCCATTGTCAACATAAATTAAAGATTTACATTCATTGTAAAAGTGGTGACACGAGTCTCAGGGGGAAGTATTTGAGAAACAGCATGGTTAGGATGTAAATTCAGCAGCTAATTCTCATAATATTAGGGGTTGCAAGTTTGGCCCGGCAAACCCTAGCCCACAAGAGGGAATAAGTGTCCTCGTCAAATTTAAACCAGAAGAAATTTCAATTATTTATCATTTATACTAGAGACATAAATAATGCACCATCCAAATACAGAAGCCACCAAAAATATAAGCACATGGTCAAAATCATCAAACAGAAATCATAAATTAATGCAGGACTTTATACCGTTCAGGATGCTTTACTCTGAAAACATCAAGAAAAGGCCCCCCTTGTTCCACTAACATAGATCTAAGCCATCTCCGGAACCTAAAAAAGGTTAACCAATCAGTGAAACACCCCCCCATGAAATATCATAAAGACAAAATAAAAATGTTTACTTTATTTGAACCAACTTTACTTTGACTATCTAAAAGAATAAAATTCAACCTTATGTAGAATGTATTTGTGATATTACACTATGATCAAGAAACTGAGCGATAACTCACTCATTCTGTGCAAAATCTGGGCCTGCATTACAGGAATCTATTGCGGCAGGAGCAATGTTGAGATCCCCAACAACAACGATCCTCTTTCCCTGTCTTAGGAGATACTCCCATCTTTTCTACAACAGAAGGTATGAATATCAACCAAACAGTAATTAAATGTGCAAGGCAATGAAGTTCAATGATGGCATGAATTTGTCATAGCCTAGGAGGATATACTAACTGTTTTAAGTTCCTACTGATTACGATTATGTTTCTTTCCTACATGCTATATGAACCAAAAGTTGCCGTGTTTAGCTTCATGTAAATAAGTGCTTGAACAACCACCTATGTAATCTGGTTTTATTGCGCAGAGATATCAGTGTGCGGTGTGCCCAATACACCCCAACAGAAAGTAGAACAAAGAGACAAATTTTCTTTATTTTAATAAGAACAAAGAGACAGTTCTAGGTGGCAAATGAATTCCCCACCCCCCATGAATTGCAATTATTCCAATTCCAACTGTTGAGAGTTACAAATTATGAACCGCTTGTGTATTTTTGTATTTCCTATTTAAGGGCTTATGTGTAAATGCAGATAAGCAAAGAGTTTTCTTGTGATCACATAATCATTATTTTGATATAAATAAAGGTGATTGCAGCAGGTGGGATACACTTATTTTCTCCCACTCGGTCTGCCCTATTTTCTCCCATCTTCCCTTGGACACTGGTTAGTTTGTGAACTGATTATGTTGCATGGTACCAGGGCACATCTAATCATTTTTATATAGCTTCATTGATTCTGGTTTGAGAGTCTCCAAAGAAGACATGTGATGTGTGCAAAGCCAACAACCATTGTTGAGTGTGTTTATGATGGTTTCCCTTGTTGATTAAAAAACAGAAATAAGGGTTCATGCAAAGCTGTGATGATGTGTACAAGTTACAATCAAGGTATTGCTGTGTTTGATCCTCATAGGGATCATCAGAGATCTGCTTTAGTGCAGGTTTTCGGAACTTGCTATATCTGTGATTCTTCCATAGCTGCGAATCCAACCGTCAGATCATGACTAAAGTTTGCAGGGATGTTTGCCATCTCTAAACTGATAGAGACAGAAGACTAGCCTGATCAGGTTTCCTGTTACGATGATATGCAATTTCTCCCAAAACTGGATTTTTCTTATCCCAACGGTTCTTTTTTTCACTGGACATTACAAGACCTGCTGTTCTGGTATCCTGGTTCTGATGTGATGGTGGTTGCTAATTTTGGAATCCTGGTTTTGATGTGATGGTGGTTGCTAATTTTGACGAGGAACCTTGAATTCTTATTCTGTTTTGCAACTGACGTTCCCTTATCTGCAGAAATCTGTTATGAGATTTACTTTGTGCAGGTAGGACTCAGCAGTACCTTATCATCCAACCATAGGATTGATCTGAAGTTTTAGTACGTTATTGAGTCTTTGATCAGAAAGTAATCCAGATTATATCTGCTTATTCGGTTATTCCAGATTCCTCCTGAAATCTAGATTTTTCTCCTGCAATGCGAGTATTCTGTTGCATGCGGTTTGCAATCCGGCCTTTGCATCTGCTATATATATATATATATATATTTCTGATCTAGTACTGATTCTATATTTGGGACTGTAATTGACATTGGTTCTGATCTGGTATTTTGTGTGGCTGCTGATTCTGAAATTTTCTACTTCTGTCTTCCAGTGGATTTCTTTTTAATATCATGTGTACAAAAGTGGACAGCATTCCAGTCAAATAGACTTCTTCCTCACTAGAAGGCCTGACAGATGGATGTGCAAGGATTGTAAGGTCATACTTGGGGAGAGTTTAACCCCTCAACATAGATTGTTGATCTTGGACATGTACTTCTGTTTACCGAAGAAAAAAAACAAGGAACCAAGTGTGCCCCAAGGTTAGGTGGTGGAGATTGAAAGGAGAGTTAGTGGGGTTCTTTACAGATAATGTGGTGAAGCATGGAAAGTGGGGTTGTGAAGGGGACGTCAACACGATGTGGAATGTGATGACAGGTTGCATTAAGAAAATTGCTAAGGAGGTTCTAGGGGTGGCTAGGGGTACTAAGTTGGTCCCTAGAGAGACTTGGTGGTGGGATATTGAGGTTCAGGCAGCCATTAAGACTAAGAAAGATAATTTTAAACTTTGGCAAAGGATTGGGGAAGTTGAAGATAAAGAGAGATATAAGGCTGCCAGGAACGAGGCAAGAAAGATTGTGGGGAAAGCAATGGCGAGAAAATATGATGACTTCTACAACAATTTAAATACCAAGGAGGGGAAAAGGCTATCTATAAGATAGCCAAAATTCAAGAAAGGAAGAGTAGGGATCTCGACCAGGTCCGATGTAATAAGAATGAGGATGGTAGAGTGCTTGTGAAGGATGAAGACATAAAGAGGAGATGGGATGAGTATTTTTATAACTTGCTTAATGGAGACAACCCTAATAGGAGTGGTTCGAGTAGCCTGCCCCACAGTAGGAATCATAGGTACGTACGCAAGATAGGAGAGACTGAGGTTAAAGAAGCCCTAAGGAAGATGAAAGTAGGGAAGACACCAGGCCCGAAAGAGGTCCCAATTGAAATGTGGAAGAGTTTGGGATCACATGGAGTTGTTTGGTTGACCAAGCTGTTTAACAAGATTATGAACGCAAATAAGATACCTGATGAGTGGAGGAGAAGCATTACTGTCCCAATTTACAAAAATAAAGGTGATATCCAGAACTACAACAACTATAGAGGCATAAAACTTATGAGTCATACTATGAAACTATAGGACAAGGTAATAGAAGTTCGCTTAAGAAGAGAAACTAATATCTCAGGGAACAAATTTGGTTTCATGCCTGGGAGATCCACTACAGAAGCGATCTACCTTCTTAGGAGGCTTACGGAAAAAGCCAGAACCTACAAGAGGGATCTTCGTATGGTCTTCATTGACCTAGAAAAGGCCTATGACAGAGTTCCCACATATCTAATCTGGCAGATTTTAGAGAAGAAAGAAGTGTCAAGAAAATACGTGGATATACTTAAAGACATGTATGGAGATGTGGTGACTAGTGTGAGATCTGTGGGAGGCCAAGGTGATGAATTCCCGATTAATATTGGGTTACACCAAGGATCCGCATTGAGCCCTTACCTATTTACACTGGTCATGGATGAATTAACCAGGAATATTCAAGAAGAGGTCCCGTGGTGCATGTTATCTACAGATGATATTGCACTGGTCGGTGAAACAGTGCCGAAGATTAATGATAAGTTGAAACTATGGAGATATACTCTGGAATCGATAGGTCTTAAGATAAGTAGAACAAAGATGGAATATATGAAGTGTAACTTCAGTCGATCAAGGTTTGATATCAAGGAAGTGAAAATTGAGGGGAGAGAGATCCTGCAATGTGACTGTTTCAGATATCTGGGCTCTACGTTAAACAAAGAAGGTGAGATTGATGATAATGTTTCCCACAGAATTAAAGTAGGATGGATGAAATGGAGAGGGGCGCCTGGAGTGTTATGTGATCGACGTATTCCTCTAAAGCTTAAGGAAAAATTCTACAGAACAGCCATAAGACCAGCTATGATGTATGGTGCAGAATGTTAGGCAATCAAGAAGCGGAACATAGATAAGTTGAGTGTGGCTGAGATGAGGATGTTGAGATAGATGTGCGGCAAAACCATGAGAGATGGAATAAGGAATCACTAGGTTATAACAGATTTAGGAGTTGCACCAATTCAGGATAAGCTCAAAAAATGTCGGTTACGATGGTTTGGGCATATCCAAAGGAGGCCTTTGGATACCCCAGTATGAAGGAGTGACCAAATGCAGATGAATTGAGCTAAAAGGGCAAGGGGCAAAACAAAAATGACAATTGATGAGTTAGTTAAAAGAGACATGCAAAAGTTAAGTCTTCACCCTAATATGGCATCTAATAGAGCTGCCTAGAGGGCTAGGATCCGAGTTTCCGATTGTTCGTAAGTGGGATGCCCCAAAGTTTTCTTCTTTTTTTTTTTTTTTTGGCGGATTTATGTAGCCGACCCCATTTAGTTGGGATGAGGCTAAGCTTTGTTGTTGTTGTTGTTGTTGGGTGTTCACCCATGGTGGAAATTCAAAGATTAAAGTATCAGTATCGATCACTGTATCGGTCGGCCAAAATTAAGATACGTATCTAAGGGTATCGTATCGTATCGGAGATACGCTAAGATACACTAAAGATACGCATATAAATGTATAGGAAACACTTTTTTAAACACTTTTGCATAAAAAAATTGTTAAAAAAATCTATTGATAACATGTATTATGCATAAACACTAAATTGAGTGTATCGCACTAAGAATTCAAGGTTTGTAGTTGTCCCATAAATGTAAAATCCTTGTTCTCAACCTTGATTCCACTTTAGTTAGAGAGAAATATGGTTGGTAGCAACTTTGGAACAAAAACCCCTAAAAAAATCGTGTTTTCTGAAAAATTACCAATCTTGGCCATTATATCACCATAGCGCACTGTATCGATACATACCGATACGTACTGATACTCAACAATACATATCGACTGATACATACCAATCGATACATATTGATACTCACTGATACGTACCGATCGAGATACCAAAATGTACATTTCACCTCGATTTTATATTTTCCATAGAGTATTGGTACATATCGGTGTGTATCGGTGATGTATCGGTGCATAATGGTATGTATCGTAGGATATAGATACGAAAGGATTTTAAAAATTCCATGTATTGTATCGGTGTGTATCTTATCGGTTGGCTAAATTTAAGATACATATCGGAGGGTATCGTATTGATATCGAAGATACTTTAAACCATATTAACTAAGCGTTGCCTCTAATTACTTACTGTGGGCACAAGCTCTAAAGGTTTACATTAATACAAAAGGAAAACTGAAGTATTTAACTTCAGTACCTCCACCCAAAGCTTCCAAAGACTAATACTTCAGTACCTCCACCCAAAGCTTCCAAAGACTGAGATTGGATATGTGAGAATGATGCATTACTAGTGTGGAACAGCTTGGAACCCTCCAATTACTGTGAATGTTATGTTTCTTTTTTTGATAGATATGTTTCGTACTACAGCAAAGGGCGTTTGGATGATGAAGAAGAGAGTTTTTTTCATGATAAAAATATGTCATGGGTGTATGATCTGTACGAAAAGATCTTTAAATTTAAGCACAGTGACAATTATATGGAAGATCACTACAGTGCCCTCAAGGGCACGTGGGAAGAACTAAATATTTATCAGCCTATCATTACTGATTTGGAACTATTAAGACTCAAACATGCTAAAATTCAAGAGGTTAAATTTTAATCCGGTTTAAATCCTGAGTTGCAGCCTGTAAAAAGTCAAGATTCTTGCTGGAGAAAAAGTTCCTTCTATGAAGTATTTTTCCGTGGTCAATGTATTGTGCCTCCCTCCCTTCCTAAATCTAAAATCACCTCTTTCGTCCAAGGAAAGTTTGCCTTGATGACTAGCAGTGGAGCTGTGGAGGTCATAGGCTCATAGCCATGATTCTAGACACAATTGTGGTTCAAGGGGAAGCTGAGGACATAGCATCGATGGTCATGGGGGACAGAGACCCACTCAAGGTTTATGTCATTGTACACACTATAAAAAAAAATAATCATTCAATTGACAAGTGTTGGGTGATGTATGGTAAGCCTTAATGGGCGGGGCAATGGACTTATACATCAGTGGCTGATGGGAATTTTGAAACAGTGCCATCAAATGATACTACAATTGCTTCTACATCTAGTTCAAGTCAATCAGTCACTGTGTCTCGCGAGTCATGATGAGAATCATACTCTGTTAAAAAGAGTACACAACTTAACACTTAGTATTCCACCTCCTCATCCACTGCTACTATGACTAACCCACACAGGTAAAGCTGAGCTCCCAGCCTCTTCATTTCCTTCTGCTTGGATTTTTTATTCAGGTGCCTCATCTCATATGACTGGGATGCTAAATGTGTTAACTTCTTTCCAAAGCTATTGTCAATTGTCATCCATCTAGAGTCATTCTTGTTGATGGTCTTCTACTCAAGTTTCTGGTCATAATGTAGTCATGGTTCAAGAACTCGATCGAAACCTACGAAATTTAGCAGGTTTCGACCGTATCCCCAAGGGTCGAAATGATATGTCCTGTGACTTTTAAAAGTCACAAGTTTCGACCATGTTTCAACGAAATTTCCCATATTTCAAAATTTCCCATGTTTTTTTACCAAACCAACTGGTTCGACTTAAACCAGGTCCTATATAAGTTAGTTTGAAATGAAACCAAAGCCTTCTTTAGCAGAATTCGACCCTAAAAGAAACCAAAGCCTTCTTTAGCAGAATTCGACCCTCTCTTCTTAGTTTCTTCTCTAAGGAGTTGAAAACTTGGGAAAACAGTGGAGATTTCCATTTTTTTCCTAACAAAGTTGAATCTAAGGGTGGTTCTTGCTTCATCTACATAAGAAAGACAGCTTGGACCAAAAAGGTAAGTCCCAAGTTACCCTAAAATCATTTTTATAGAAAATACTTGTAAATATAGTAGAATTATGTAAATTTTTTATATGTTACTTAGGAGGACCCGATCTACTCATTCACGGTGGCCAATTTTTTTTTTGCATGTTAATGCCTTTTTTCTGTTTTTGAAAATGCATTTACCTATAACATATTTCAGTCAACAACTCAATGTAATGATTACCGAACCTTTGGTTCACCACACAAACATGACTTTGTGTTTTTTTTTATGAAACTAATGATGTAAATGTGTTAGAAATGTCTAAAATAGGATGTACACAAAAAATAAGGAAAAAAACACTGTTTGGGGATCGAAACCTAAGTTTCCACCAAATCGGGAAAAATTCCCTGGTTTCCTCGAAATATCCCAGGTTTCGACCGAAATTTCGGTCTCCCCAAGGGTCGAAACCTGGTCAAAACCCGATACCTTAAACCTTAAGTGTAGTTCCCCATAGTTCTTTTTCTTTGTCACTTATTCTTCATGTACCACAGTTACCGTTAATCTTCTTTCAATAAGTCAAATAACTAAGTCACCAAACTGTTCTCCTACTTATCATCCCTCTTATTGTGTCTTTCAGGATCTCCAAACAAGGAGGATGATTGGTGGAGGGTGTGAGAGAGAGATGGGTTACCACTTCTGTTGCTGCTAGTGGTTCTTCTCCTCGCCAATGGCATTTTTTGTTTGGATCATTTATCTCTCTTCAAACTGTGGTATATGGATCTCAATTGCAAGTTTGTTTCTCGGATTAAGTGTGAAGCTTGTGAGCTTGAAGAGTCCTACCGTCATTTCCCTCCTCATGATGTTCGTAGAAGTACATCTTTTTTTTTTTTTTTTTTTTATTCAAATATTTGGGGTCCATTCGTATTAAAATTCAATCTTCTTTTTATTACTTTATCATAGTCTTTAAGGCATCACCTAGGCATCCAGCTGCCTTGATCACCTTGGACACCTTGATCTCCTTGTTGATTTCATCTTGCATCTTGACCCCCTCCAACGCCTGGGATCGCACAAATGACATGAAAAATTTGGTTTTATTACGTTTGTGGATGACCACTCTTGATTGACTTTCTTGTATTTGTTAAAAGATCATTTGGAATTTGCCAGTCTAAAAACAATTTTATAATGAAATAAAACTCAGTTCGGTGTCTGATTATAAGTTTTTTGTTCTGACAATGCTCTCAAGTAGCCAAGTATACACAGCATGAGATTTCTTTATTTTGTTATGAGATGGCATTATTCATCAAATTGTTCATATTCCCCTCAACATGATGTTGCAAAAAGTAATAATAAGCATATATTAGAGATTGCTAGATCACTATTTATTACTTCATATAGATATTCCTAAGATATTTTGGGGGATGATGTGCTTATTGAGTGTTCTCATTATACGCATAACCATGGTACCGTATCAGCCGATACGTATCGGTATAGGCCCTTACCGATACGTATCGGTATAGGCCCTTACCGATACGATGCATGGAATTTTTTAAATCTTTTTCTATCGATAAGTAACCTACGATACATACCGATACACACCGATACGATACGCACCGATACGTACCAATACTCTATGGAACATTAAAAATCAAGGTGAAATGTACGTTTTGGTATGTATCGGTATGTACCGACCAATATGGTGCACTACGGTCATTAATCGCCAAAATGGGTCATTTTTCATAAAAAAACACGATTTTTTGAGGGGTTTTTGTTCCAAAGTTGCTGCCATCCATTTTTCTCTCTAACTAAAGTGGGAATCAAGGTTGTGAAAAAGGATTTTACATTTATGAGACAACTACAAACCTTGAATTCTTAGTGCGATACTCAAATTTAGTGTTTATGCATAATACATGTTACATATAGATTTTTTTTTTTTTTAGATATTTTTTATGCAAAAGTGTGTAAAAAAGTGTTTCCTATCCACTTAGGTGCGTATCTTTATCGTATCTCCGATACAATACGATACCCTCCGACACGTATATTAATTTTGACCGACTAATACTGATACTTGAGTCCTTGAGCATAACTTCTTCTGTTCTTAGAAATCGATCTCTTTATCTGTTGTTTTTCCTACTTTTCAAGTGTTTTCCTTACCACCCATAGTTTCTGTTGTACTTGTTTTGTTCACCATTTGCAACCTGGACTTGATAAGTCGTCTCCTCACGCAGTTAAGTGTGTTTTTACTTAGTATTCTCCTACTCAAAAAAGGTATCTTTGCAATGATCCTATTTCTCGACAATATTTTGTTAGTGCTGATGTTCCTTTCTTTGAGAATGATCCATGTTTTCTAATGATGGTCATGCGTTAGAAAATGAGTTTTGTTATTCTTTTTTTGTCGTCTCTCCTCATATTCCTGTTTTAATAACACTTGCAGATGCTCTATCTCCGTCTAAATCCAAACCTCCTTTTAAGTGTCCAAGTGTTGTCCTCAAGCATTTCGTGAAGCTTCTTGTTTAGTTCTTTACTACTACCCCCTCCACTCCAAAATCTTTTTCTGGAAATACATCATCTTCTCCATCAACATTGACTTAGCAGTTTCTCTCTGGAAAAGTACCTGCTCGTGTACTCAAAAATACCCTATTACCTATCTCATTGCTCAGTTTGTCTCTGTTTCTCATCTTCCTTCTTCATTTAGTATTTTTTTTTCCTTTGCCTTCATCAAACCATTATGTTCCAAAGACTATCACAAGACTCCTCATCCTAAGAGGAAAAAGGCTATGGATATGGAGATGGATGCTCTGCGTAGTACTTAGTAGTCAAACATGGGAACTGGTTTAATTTACCTCCAAACAAAGAGCTTGTGAAGTGTCGTTGGGTGCATGCTATCAAGTATAACCCTTATGGCATTGTTAAGCGGCTCAAAGCTAACTTAGTCGCTAAAGGAATCAATTATTTCAAGACATTTTCCCTGGTTGCCCATCTCAATTTTGTAAGTGTCCTAATTTCTCTAACAATTAATCTCAACTGGCCCTTATTTCAAATTGTCATTAAAAACAACTTTTTGTATGGTAATTGACTTAAAGAATTTTATATAGAGCAACCTTCTAGACATGTTCCTCAAGGGAAGAGTGCACAAAAAGCATGCTTCGAAAACTTACTGAAATTTCGGTCTGATGTAGATCGAGCATGCAAGAGAAAGAGGCTGCTGGTTCCATCAAACCAGACCAGCTAGCCCCAATGTTGGCCCATCAAGCCAACCCAAAATCAGAAATTAGTGTTCATGTGAACAGTACCCGTGAACAGTAATTTGGTCCCTTTTTGTTTCCTTTTTTGTGTTAACAAGTAGCCAAATTCAGATTTAGTCTTCTAGAATAGTTCACAAGTCAGTATTTAGTTACTAAAATTCATTAGTTTCTATTTCATGTTAGTTTCCATTTTAGTTTGTTTATAAATTGTAACGTTATGCCTCGCCTATTTAAGAGAGACCATTGTAATCGACTATTTTCGGCTTTCTTATTTTCCATTATATCCTTTGTGAGAGAGTGTTTGAGATTTATTTGAAGATCTGAAGTTAATCCTACAGATCAGTTCAAGCACAGCCAAGGAGATCTGAACCAATTGCAAATGCAGCCATTGACAGAGTTTTGGAAACTTGGATTGAAGTCCAGATCTCCAAAACCAGTGAGCAGTTCAAACTCATCTTTTGAACGATACCTAGACAGGTTAAAAGGGATCTTAATTCCAATTTTGAGGATCATCCAAAGCCAAGAACCCTAGTTTCTAAGGAATGGTCAAACGTTTCCTAATTCATGTCAACAACATAACACTTAATTCAACCATCGGAATTGTCTCATCTTTTGAGGGTTTGTAACCCATATAGGACCTTCATCTACTCCAGGTTTCAACTCCATCTGAGCTACAATTTGTGAATAATCAAAATCTTCTCTATTCAACCAGAATTTCAAATCCTGCCTGGGATCAAGATCGCTTGTGATTCTAGTCTTACATCATTGTCTTGTCTTACATCATAGTCAAGACAATATGCACACTAATCATGGATTCAACATTGTTTCAGTCAAAATTTCACTGTTAACGCTGAAATTTGATCATGCCGTAATTATACATATAGAATGTCATTTAATTACTGATTTTAGTTGAATATACATGACTAATTTGACTACACATTGTGATTTCTTATGATTACAAGGTTTCAAAAGATGTGCACGTATTTGATGCTAAATGGACAGAGATGATTCAATCTAAAAGCCTGCACCATAATGTACTCCCATGGACCGCCTAACTCAAGGGATCACACCTTGAAGAGGGTTTTGCGCAGAAGGAAGGAAAGAAAGGAAGAGAGTGGCGGCAACCATCTCTCCCCTAAAATATCTTTTCTTTTTCTTTTCTTTTTGGTTTTCTAAAATCTCTCTTTGTCCAAAACAAAATAGGATTCTGTCTTTCTTTCCTAATCTCCTGCTTCAACGATCTCTCTCTCCCAAGATCTCTCTCTACATTCTTTCCTAAAAAAAAGGAGAAGTCTCACACCCTTCCCTCTCTCACGGATCTCTCCCTCTCTTTTCTCCCACTCACGCCAGCTCTCTCTCCCTTTTTTTCTCCCTCGTTTTCTATCTCTCACTCACGGTTCTCTCTTCTTGGGCTTCTCGGTCTTGAGGCTCTCCTGGATCTCAAGGTTTGTGCTTTGGTTCTCCTTCTTCTTAGATCACACCTAGATCTGGAGTCTAGACGATTTCTCCTAGACAACATTGTATAGAGATCATCACCATTGCACCAAGGTTCCATCACCACCATTGCAGCCGCTACATTCCCTCACCTACGTTTCGTGTCTTTATGGAAGATCGTCATTGTTGCTGCCTCTTATCAATTAGCCCCATGAGTTGCCAAGTATCTTCTGCCTATAAGTGATGAAGCATTGATTCCTTTTAATTAATTTCTGGTTTGGTACACTTGATTGCTTGATGTTAAGACTTTAATTTTGTTGAATGGAATTTTATTGTTAAATCCAGTTTAGGGAATTTGTTTCTGTGATTCATATTCTCTATTCAAGCAATGGTTTTTATTGTGATTTGGGATGTACCGATGATAGCCTACAACTAACTGAACTAAGCGTGCTTAGCGTATACAAAAGACGATAATGATCGGCAAGATAGGTTATAACTAAGACGAACTGCGATTATCATTGTGTGGTATCTTTAGGCTTGTAGTTGTAATGAGCCGTAAGTGTGCGCCAGAAGTTAATTAATAGGGTCAATACGGATATGAAACCTGAAGGCAGCCTTCTCTCCATCAATTTTTCATCTCCAATATTAGTTCATAATTTAGTTGGCAGTCTTCTTCATATTGGTTTTTTAAATTACTTTACATCATCTTAAGTAAATTAACCTTCCAATTCATGGATATGATCCCTTCTTACCGCTGTTCTAGCAGTAATTTAGGGCTAATTTTGATACAATAACAATTCGATCAAAATTTCAACACCATATTGTATCATTTCAGTGATACTATTTAGGGGTTGTTATAAATACCCTGTTTCGAGCCTGCCTGGTCGAAATTTCGACCAAGACTCAAATCTCGCCCCTATTTCGCCTATGGGAAGAAGAAAACTCACATTGCTTGTTGCTTTTTGCCACCTCACCTCTACACACAGCTGGAATACAATGCTAGGGGTTGTCATGTGATGAGCACAATAATGTGTAAAATCTTAGGGATGTAAGTGTACATTTCGCCCCACTTTGGATAGTACTACTTTTATTTTTCTTGTTTTTTTTCAGTTTTCAAGTCTACAAGAGAAAGTGCTTAAAGTGAATCAAGAACCAGTTCGAAGGTGGGACCCACTCATTGGTACCACATCCTCTCTCCTACAAAATCCTAAAGATTATTCTCTCTCCTTGCCACCTCACAAGATCTTGAAAATGTTATGCAGAGATTCCTTTCTGATTTAATCACGATTGCAAGATATTGGTTAATATTGCAAGAAAGGAATAGAATTTGTTAATTTTGGAAATAGATTCTCTCTTTCCTCACACAATATCTCAGAGAATGTTACTAAGATTTTATTTTATTTTGTTTTCTTTCTTTTCTTAAAGAAGACTTGTAGAAGGAAGGAGGCAAGACAAAAGCCCTATAAAAGCCCCTTCCCCCCCCCCCTATTTATTAATATTCCCCTTAGTTTATTTTCTAGTTTATGCTTAGTTTTCTTCTCTCTCTCCCTCTCTCACTCTCTTTAGTTTTAGTTCTTCTTTATTTTTGCTTTAATCCCTTTTGTAATAGTTTTTTATATCAATTAATGCAAGCACTCTTTTATTCTTATTCAGCCTTTTATGTTTATGATTTATGCAATTGAGTTGTAATTTTTAAAGTTATAATTCTAGGCTTAGATCTAGGTGACAAGATCACGAGCCGTGGAGCAATTTTTTTTTTCAAATTCAGTTTTTTTTTTTAAGATTTGTTTTCTCTAGTACTAGAAATTTCAGATTTGGTTTATCCCAGATCTGGTTTTTACTACTGGTAGTATCTCAAATCACCCAAGCTTTCAAGTTCAAGCATTGATTCAAGTAAGTAGGCTCCTTCAGTAGTCTTCTCTCCCCCCTCTCATTCCCTCTTCTGACTACCCTTTCTTTCTTAATTTAGGATTTTAATTTCAGTCATTACATTATTGTTATCCCTTTCCCCTAAGGTTCATGGCTAGTGTATATGTTGGCTTTGCCCCTCCTAACCATAGAACCATCAATTTATTGTTTTTATTTTAATTGTCTTCCTTTCCCTAAAGCCAAGTAGAGTAACCCTTGTAAGAGTGACTCTCTGGTCAAGTAGGGAAGCTCATATTATGATGCATCCCTCGGGCTAAGTAGAAAAACCTACTTGTGAGTCTCTCTCTAGCTTTATCCCCTTTCTTTTACTTTATTTTTATTTCAGCATTTTTTTCCTTTATTGTTTTTAATTTTAATTGTGTGGGTTGTTTATTTTCAGTTATTTATTTATTTAATTTTAATTGCGTAGCTTGCGTCTTTAAATTCTCAGATGACGAATGGTTAGGACATTATTTTAGATACATATGTTTAGGACGGTAATTAGAATCAGATCACAACCATTAATCAGTTCACTTTCGCATTATTAAAAGAAAAAATAAATAAAGTGGTTGCTCTCCCTGTGTTCGACCCGTAGCTACACTGATCCGTACGCTTGCGGTTACATTTAAAATCTCAAACATCATGTCATTCCAATGACATAATTTGCTCCATATTGGTGAAGATTTGGCCATATTCAATAGCTCAAGGTATAAACTGCCCAAAAATGAATTTTTGCAAAAAACTATGATAAATAACCAAAAGTTGAATAACCAAAAGTTGGTAATGAAATTTTTATATGTCAAACATCGAGGCCCGATCAACAGCCTACAATGTCGTATTTTATCCTGCTTATAAACTTTTTCTGGTTTCAAAAGATGAATTTTCTACAACAAAAATGTGAAAAATTTAAGGTCCATATCAATTGGACGTGGCTCAATTTTATATATGTTAGACATCATTGGCCGATCTACAGCCTCACGGAGTTGGATTTTTTTTTCTGCCAATAAATATTTTTTATTTTTCAAAATTAAGAAAAATATTTTAAAAATTCAAAAAAAAAAATCTATTATGGTTTGAAAAATAATATATATAAGTAATTTTAGCGAGTTTTGAAGTGCATATGAGGTTTATTATGTTGTACCATATTTAGAAAGCTTTTGTAGCACTAGGTCAATATTTTTTTTAAAGCGATCTATGGTCTAAAGCAGTCCCCAAGATCCCGGTTTGACAAGTTCAAGAAGGTTGTTAATAGTAATAAGTTTACACAGTGTTACTCTGATCATTCTATGTTTGCTCAACATCAAGATACCAACCTAAAATGTTAGTTATGTATGTTGATGACATTATCTTTGGTCATGATGGCAGGTATCAATTATGTCAAAATCATTTGAAGCAAAACTTTCGAACGAAAGATTTAGGAGCTCTCAGATATTTTCTAGGAATTAGAGTTGTTCAGAGCAGGAAAGAGTAAGGTTTCTCCATTTTGACGTAGTGGTCGTCAGTATAAGTCAGGAAATAACCTCTTTGCAAAGCAGGGGTAAGGCTGCGTATATTATAACCCTCGCCAAACCCCACAGTAGCAAGAGCCTCGTGCACTTGGTATGCTCTTTTTTAGCAAGAAGGATATAAGTTTATCTCAGAGGAAGTACATGTTAAATTTTTTTGCTAAGACTCGTATCTTATGCTCTAAGCCTGCTAAAACTTAGGTATATGATAGAGGATTATGGACAAGCATTGATACAGAAGGTTGTTTGGTAAGCTTATTTATCTTACTGTCACCAGACCTGACACATCCTTTGTAGTTGGATTTATTAGTCAGTTTCATGAAAAACAAATTCACAAGGAGGCAACTTGTCATGTTTTGAGCATAGATGTCACAGGCCTTACGGCACCACAGCAAGGCGTTGGAGGGCTGCCTAAACACTTAGGTGACAAGGCTCCCGCCTTAAGGCGAACAATGTGACCAAGTGTTATTTTTTATTCTCCCCCTTTCCTAATATTATTTACTATAATACATATACCTTGTATCATCAAAATCAACATTAAGCCACATCAAGTTATCAAAAATCAGCATTAAGCCACATCAAATCATAAAAAAAATCAACATTTAGAAAAATACTCTTATTCTATAAAAAGTTTGACTGGTCAAATGATTTTATTTTTACATGAGACTTTTTTGCATTAAGTATAGCACAAAACCAGCTTTCCAACAAGTCTAAGATTACTTAAATCTGAGTTGTAATGACAAAGTTATGTTATGGTCAAACTTATTTTAAAATGCGTGAATGTTGTTAAAATCGCTTGAATTAAAATAATTTTATTGACATCAAAAAAAAATATTATTTTACCAAAATTTTGGTTTTTAGCCATGTTTTACCATGATAGGATTAATAAAATTTTCAGAATTAAGAAAAACTCCAGCATTTGAAAGTTGAAAATCTCTCCTACAACCAAAAATATAATTTTTGTTCTTGGACTGGAGTGTTGACTTTTTCTTCTTTTGGAATTTGATTTTCAAACTATTTTTATTGGATTCAAATAGGGGGTATTTGCTTATTTATGAATAGTATCTTAAGTAATTATTTCATTTACTTAAATAATATTTGGCCTAAATAAGTGCTCAAATGTAAGGCAACATGCAGTGCAATAAGGCGACAGTCGCCTAGGTCTCCGGCAAACCGTCTAGATGCCAAGGCAGCGCCTAGGTGAAACTTTGACAACTACGGTTTTGAGATATCTTAAGGGTGCTTCAGGAAAAGGTCTTATCTATAACCCTTGTAATCACATTGATATAGTAGTTATTCTGATATTGATTGGGCTGGAACTGAAGATGATAGAAGGTCTACGACTAGTTATTGTATATTTGCTAGTGATAATCTAGTCAATTGGACAGAGTAAGAAACGACCTCCGGTTTTTAGATATAATTAGAATTGGAGTACAGAGCCATGGTTCATACTGCAACTGAGTTGATGTGGCTAAAATCTCTTATCAAGGAATTTGGATTTCATGTCAATTGACCCATTGATGCGTTCTGTGACAATCAAGTCACTATTTATATTGTTAGTAATCCAATTTCCAAAGAACCAAGCATATAGAGGTTGATTGTCATTTCGCTCAAGATGTGGTGATGTGGATGCTAATCTCTACTCCTTTTGTTAGTTCAATAAACCAACTTGGTGATATGTTACCGAGGCTTTGTCTCGGAATGTTTATCTTCGATTGTTCCAAGTTGGCATGGGTGATATTTATGCTCTAGCTTGAGGAGTGTTAAGAGTTACAACTTATGAACTGCAAGGGTACTCATATATTTTCCTATTTAAGGGATTATGTGTAAATACACAAGCAAGGTAACTAACTAGTAACTAATCGTATTTCGTTTAAGGTGATTGCAGCCGATGGGATATGCTTCTTTTCTCCCACTCAGTCTGCCCTATTTTCTCCCATCTTCCCTTTCTTCTTTCATAGTTTCTTCGTCCTTTTTCTTCCTCTCTTGCAGAACCTTAGACCCTGGTTAGTTGTGAACTGATTCTGTTACACCAATCATAAACAGAAAGGAATCAAGAATAAAAACAGGAGATCAACTCCCATTCAGCCAATATTCAGTAACCATATTTCAGTTCCACCAGTTCAACTCCTATCGAATACATGTTGACTTGAGCAATAAAAGCCTGAACATAGGAAGCAATTTATGCTCCATATAACTCCACAGTTAGCTAACAATCCATCATACACAGAGATCTACAAACAGAGAAACTTCGTCAACATCACCTTTGAGTCAATAAAGTATTCATGCACCATAAAGATGTTGTAACGCATAACTTCTCCATGTTGATTATATATTATTAGAACTGTATCAGAATATAGAAGTACCTGTAATATATTGAAAAAGGTGCGCTTAAACTGAAGTCTTTCTGCATCATCACACTGAGCACGAGGGCCATATATATTGAAAAGAACTGTGTGAGTGCCAACTATTAGCTCCCATTCAAAATTAAATGAAAAATCACAACCAAACCATTTCAATAGAGACTGCTCTAAGCATTATACACATGAAGGAAAGAGGGAAAACATAACAGAAATAAACTACAAACGTCAATTTACAATTGTCCAGATTCAAATTGGAGGCCATTCTATAATTTCCACGAGCTCATGAATTTAAGTTGCAATTAAGCTGGAACCCAAGAAGTGTGCCACTTCTTTGATACGTTATTTACCAATAACCAAAAGAAAATTAAAAGAACAAAAAAGAAAACTAATGTTAACTCACTAAAATGGCCATGATCTGTTATGATACAACGTCCCTCGCTGTCAACTTTCAGAAGGTCCCCTTTTGTCATCCCTTGTAGGCCTTCCACTTTTGCAGGCATTTCATCCTCTTTACTGCCAACCCCTCTTTGAAAATTTTCAAGAAGACCAGTGAAACCTTCTTCTGCTGAAAGTGGTAAAGTGACTTCATTGCTCGAAAATGCTGAATTTACACGGCAAAATGTTGCAACACCTAAAAAGGGAAAACTCTGAAATCAATTTAAAAAGATAAGCATATAAGGAATCATATAAGCTAGCACAAAAAATTAACTCATGCAACCAACCTTAGTTCAAAGTTCTTATAAATTATGTAGGCTGTGTGATGCAGATCTGAAGGTCTATTGCAAGAGATCCAAAAGAGGCCAGCCTAGCATGGCCTAGTGTGTCTACTCTTTAGTTCTGTTCATAATTTTGTCTCTTTGACGTTTTAAGTTAGTTCTCTTTTGTTTACGTGTTTAAGTTGATCTAGTGGGCTTATTTAGTGGAAATAATGAAAGTGTTGGGCCTTTGATTTCATGGGTTTTCATTGTAATGGGCATATAATATGGGTATGGGGCTAGGTATACAGGATTAGCTAAGTTAGTGTCTTTAGTTCTTTGCTATTTCAGTTTTCTAGTCAGTTTAAGTAACCTTATTAATTAAAGATTCCTTTTTAGTGTATGAGTCTATTTTTGAGTTCTATATAAGTTTGTAAGAGTACCTAGCATTGTACACAAAAATTGATTAATGAAACAATTTTTCTATTCCTCTTCTCCATTGAAGATCTCTTGCGTTTGATTAAGAAATCCCTTGTGTGTGATCAAGGAAAGGGATTTCCTTTAATTTCTAAACACTAATTTTATTGTTAAATTACTATTTTACCCCTAGTCCTATTGCTATTAGGACTCACCTATAACTGCTGATCTGACCATCTGATTAGGACCAGATTTTCAGCAGACATTTCCCTTCCTATTTAGTAAACTCGACCTTACTTTCAACCCCACCCTATCATCTGACTTTGTGTTATCCATTATCTCCCTAATCCGAAGTGCTCTTTGATTGAAATCTGGTTATTTGGCTGCTGTTTTGAGTCTTCAAACCAGTAATACATTGTTATTCCAACCCAACTAATGCAATTCAAGAAGGACAAGGCCAGCAACAAACCGCGCCTTTGGACTGTATTAAGAATGGACCAATATGTTCAATTTTGAGTGTGCAATGGGTAATATGGGCCATGGGCTTAGTAATTTTGATTTTTCTATTGTAATGAGCCATCCTATAAGCCCAAATATTAGGTGTTTAAGGCTTAAACTGGATTAGTGTTAACATTTATTTTAGTAAGTTGTATTCTTTATTTTTATAGTGTTTCTAGAAGGTTGGACTGATGTCTTACAATCCAGCCCCTGGTTTCTATTTTGTTAAAGTTCTAGAACAGTGTCTATTTTGAAGAAGATTTAAGGGATTCTCCCTACCATACGTAGGAGTTTCCAATTTTGCTCATTTCATTGAATTTATAAATAAATAGTAAGGGATCACACTACCTCAACGATTTGAACTTAGCCTAAAGCTTGTGATTTCTGTCAGAGAGAGAGAGAGAGGATGGTTCTGTGGTATTCAGAACTTCTCTACTGTGAGATGCAGTGGGGAAACCTTGGTGGGATTTCTTCTGTTTTGATTTTCAAAGTATTATTTTTGTCCTCACTTTTGTTGAATTCTACTCAGTTCTACAGAACAGGTCCTAGTGTTGGCCATACCATCTTTCTCTCCCATAGATTCCACATGTTGATGGCAGTACTTGCATACCCTTGAGTCCTGCGGAAGCAGTGTTTCACTTTGATTTCTAAATTTTCTGCTAGTTCTTATTTTTGAAACTCACCTATTAATTTGCCTTCTTAGTTACTAATTCCATTCTCAGTTTCTAATTTGGGTTGTCACTTGTTATTCTATGATTCAGCTACTGTATTCCTGAAGTTACTAAATCTGAGTTCCGTTTTCCAGCAACTTGCTAATTTGGAAACTAATTCCTGAGAGTTTCTAGATCCTGGGCCTGCTTAGTCCTGGTTGCTAAATCTTATTTTTTGAGCTTACCTTCTAATATCTTCAGTTGCTATTTCCTGATTAGTTGCTAATCTGTTTTGGAAACTTTCTATTTCAGAGGCAGTGGCATATCTCTTGATCTAGCCGCTGGATTATTCAAAAATTTGGGGATTCTTTCTATTACTCGTCTCCTACACTCGACCAGAATTTCAAAGAGATCTAATTCTCGAGTCCAGAGTAATTAGGTTTGAACCAAGCATGTCTTGTTTGTGTCCTGCAATCTTACCAGTTGGGAAGAATTTGAAACTTCTAGGTTACACAGAATTCTGCTTATTGATATCAGAGCTATGGAGGGACAACAAAGCCACCACATTGATGGGACAAGATCAAGGGTTGCTGAATTCTACTTCCTTGGGTCATGGGCTTTTTTTTTTCCTACTGTAATGGGACAATATAAGCCCAAATATTAGGATTTAAGCCTATACAGGATTAAAGTTAGTTTCTATTTTAGTAAATTGTATATGTCTGTAGTGTTTCTAGAAAGCTGCACAGATGTCTTACATTCCAGCCCCTAGTTTCTATTTTGTTGAAGTTCTAGAATAGTTTTTATTTTGAAGAAGATTAGGTTGCAAAGGATTCTCCCTAGCATATGTAGGGGTCTCCTATTTTGCTCACTTGAGTTATAAATGATAAGTAGGAAATCACATTAGACCAAAATTTTGAGAAACAACGTAACCTTGAGCATGTGAATTCTGTGAGAGACAGAGCATGGTTCTGTGGGATTCAGAACTGCTCTACTAGGATACAGTAGGAAAACTTTGGTGGGATGCCAAAGCTGAAGTTGGTGGGATTCCTTCTCCACAGTTAGGTGAGAAGCCTAACATATCCTTCCTACCTCTTCTTTCCAAGGTCAATATCTCAGTTATTATTTGATTTGATCTTGTGAGGATTATTTCTGCCCTCTAACCTTGTCAAGTTCTACTCAGTTCTACAGAACAGGTTAAAGTGTTGACAGTACCATCTCTCTCCCATAGATTCCCCATGTTGATGGCAGTTTTTGTATGCCCTCAAGCCTGCGGTGGCAGTTTCACTTTGATTTCTAAATTTTCTGCTAGTTTCTATTTTCGAAATTCACCTTCTAATTTTTCTTCATTAGTTACTAATTCCAGTCTCAGTTTCTACGTTGGATCTTCACTTTCAATTCTATGATTTAGCTACCTTTTGCCTGAGTTACTAAATCTTAGTTCTGTTTTCCAGCAACTTGCTATCTTGGAAACTAATTCCTGACCAGTTTCTCATTTTGGAAACTTTCTATTTCAAAGAGAGTGTTGGATATGAGTCCACAATAGGGGGAGTGTCCCCATTGTGGAATGAGTCCTAGTCTATGTGAGTTTAGAGGTATTAGTTTCCTAGTATAAGTTCCCTATTATGATTAGGCTTTAGAGTCCTACTCATATTATGTCCTTAGAGTCATACTCAAAGTGATGAAGATAAGTTACTTAATGGGCTTATTTTATTGCAAATAAGTCTTGGGTTGAGTTATGTATATATTGGGCTTTTGATCCCATGGATTTTCTTCGTAATGGGTCACTTTAATGGGCCTAAAATACGGGTAGAAAGTAAGAAAACGGGATTTAATTCATTAGTTTAGTTAGAATCCTGTTTTGAGTCTATTTTCCTTTGTTCTTTCAGTTTTCTAGTCAGTTTAGGTTTCCCAATTAGTTAAGAATTGGGTTAGGCCTTTCCTTTTTTAGTGTTTGAGTCAGTTTTGAGTCTTCTATATTAGTTTGTAAGGGGCTACAACGTTTAACACTAATTTATTAATTGAAAAAAAAAAAAAAAATGGCTTATGTTGTTGTGTTGTGGGATGCAGTTGGGTGAGATGTCCTAGGTGAGATGCCTAAACCTGAGGGGTGAGATGTCCACTCACTAGTTCTTCTTCCCCCTTCTCAACCCTCCATCGAATTCTCTTTCTTTTCTTATTTTCCTTTTATTTGTTTGTTGTGAAAGAGTATTTGAGAGCTAAAACCAAGCCTATTGGAGAACATCTCTATTCAGCCAGAATTTCAGATCCTGCCTGGGATTAGAATCACTTGTGATTCTAGTTCTACATTATTTGGTATCAAAGCCTAGCCAGACCAAAGATGGAGCCACATGAATTTCGTGAGAAACTTTCTTCACATATTCCTTGAATGGATGTATGAATTAGATGTGTACTTTGACAACTACAACTTGACAAAGATGCAACGGCTTCAATAAATTTGCTCCCAAATGAGTGATTGTGTTCGAATACAATGAAGAATCCATAAAAGGCAACTTCAAGCTCAAGGCACGAGCCTAGAACTTGGGAAGAGATGCAGTATGAGTTAGCAGGCATGTACCTATCTAAACGTGAACGAAGTATGTACTTCCTTCCACCAAATTTTCAAAAGCCACCCACAGTTGACTAGGGCATGAAGGAATCATCGGCCTCTATTGCACAATGCCTTGCAAAGGATCAACAAGAGAAGACACCTCCGACCAATGAACCAGAGTCAAAAGTTGAGGTTAGTGTTGAAGAAATTCCAACAATTGTGATGCTTGTGAACAGCCAAGAGGAAGATCCTAAAGGGAACGGGATTGAAGTAATGGTTGATGACCTTGTTGAAGAGACTGTGAACGACAAGGACGAAGGACTTGAAGAGCCTATGATCGAAGAAGAGCAAGACGAGGACGTGCTAGAAGACAACCCCATGGATACATCTGAAAACCTTGAAGTTGAGCATGTAGAGTTCGTCATCCCATTAAAGTATCTTGAAGATCGAGCTTCTCACATTCTAGACCATATCCTTATTATCAAAGAGATACCTGAATTTTTTACAGCTTGAAAAGGGACGTGCACCTTACTATAATCACCCTCACACTCTACAAAATTCGAGGACGAATTTTTTCTAAGAGAAGGTGAATTGATGCAGATAAGTCACTTAATGGGCTTATTTTGTTGCAAATAAGCCTTGGGTTAGGTTATGTATGTGTTGGGCTTTTTATCCCATGGGTTTTTCTTTATAATGGGCCGCTTTAATGGGCCTAAAATATGGGTAGAAAGTATGAAAATAGGATTTAATTCATTAGTTTAGTTAAATCCTGTTTTGAGTCTATTTCCTTTGTTATTTCAATTTTCTAGTCAGTTTAGGTTACCCAATTAATTAAGGATTGGATGAGGCCTTTCCTTTTTAGTGTTTAAGTCAGTTTTGAGTCTTCTACATAAGTTTGTAAGGGGCTACAAGCCTACAACATTGAACACAAATTTATTAATGAAAAAAAAGAAAGATGGTTTATGCTATTGTGTTGTGGGATGCAGTTGGGTGAGATACCCATTCAATAGTTCTTCTTCCCCCTCCTTAACCCTCCATCGAATTCTCTTTCTTTTCTAATTTTCCTTTTATTTGTTTACCGTAAGAGAGTGTTTGAGAGCTAGAACCAAGCCTATTGGAGGACATCTTCTCTATTCAGCCAGAATTTTAGATTCTACCTGGGATTAGATCACTTGTGAACCGATCTTACATTACAAAGTATGTAATTATTTCATAATTAATTATAAAAAGAGTGGCTGGCGGTAGATTGTGAATCATCGAACAATCAATCGCACAAGCCTTACTCCCCAATTCCTTTGTCTTTCTCTTCTTTCCTCTTCTTTCATTATGGTTCTCAAATCTATACATGATATCAGAGCCATGAAGAAGAAGAAGAAGAAGAAGAAAAATTAGAGTAAACTGAGTTTGATTACTGTAGCTGAAAAAAAATAATTTAGAAGTCACTTGGATCCTCACGGTTCAAGTTGAGACTTTGGGCGAAGGGTGTACCCACAGCGAGATCAGAAATCTTAGGGTTTTGGTGGCTGGAATTTCTCTTACCGAGAATACCAACCTTCTCTACACGGCTGGACCTGCAACTGTCGCTGAACCCATGTTTCAGAAGCTTGCAATCCAAGGGCTGCCCAATCTTTTTCTTCCATTATGCTGTTCTAGCCAACATTGTGCTATTACTGCTTCCAGTAATCTGTTCTGGCAGAAGTTGCAAAACAAGAAAACCGAGGCAAATCCCATAGATTCAAGCCCTTTCAGTCTGAATCTTGAGTCGAACAAACCCCTCTATAGGTGATTGAAGCCCCTGAATTTCAGTCTCAAAGAACCTCCTTGCCATGAGATCGATTTCAGATTCTTACCTGGTCTTGCCTCGATACTGCGAGGTGGAGTTACAGATTCTGAAACATCCCTCATTCTAGGCTGTTGAGACTTTTTGGGGCTGTATTAACTATTAATAGTAGACCTATAGTCACGATTCAAGTTCCAAAATTGTGGTTCAATTGGAGCTCTCGTTGATGAGTTCTAACCTCTAAATCGTAGCCCTTTTTTGCCTGGTTTCTCGTGTTAACGAAAGGAAGAAGAAGAGCATGGTGATGGTGACAGGTGGTTAAATGTCACCATATCCCATCCTTTTCCACAGGTACTCCTCTGCTTTTTCATTCCTATTCTGATTTGTCATTGGCCATACGTTACTTACCACTCCCTTTTTATGTCTTCTTTTATTTTAATATTTGACTTTCTATATCATTGCCCCTCCTTTACCCTCTTATTTATACATCGCAATTGAATTATTTCCCCTTCCTAATTTACCATTTGGCCTTAGCTTGTGCTAACAATTGGATTTCATCTAAATTACAGCCATTCCATTCCTTTTTTATCATTGACATATTTATAGTCCCTACCATATCCAATTCCCTTTACTTACCTAGTGAGTCCTTGAAAATTCTGGTTTATTACCAGATTGCCACCCATCTTTGGACACTTGAGATATTACCAAATTGCCATTACTATTACACACTTTCCTATCCCAATTCCTTTTTTACCTACCAAGTATCCTCTTGGGCATTTTGATTAATTACAGTTCTGCCATTGCCTCTTGTTATTGCCTATTATGAACTTGGATGGGTCTATACCAAACCCAATTGGGTATTTTGACCCAGGTTCCGCATCAATTGGGGATTACATTAAGTAATTATAGAATTGTCATTGTTGGGGATACCCACTAACCTCCGGAGTTCTAATTCCATATTGGTTTTGATGATAACAAACAAATGTAATTTCTAATGAGTATCTACCAAGTGACACGTGAAGGAAACAACCTCGACATGACATAGACCACAAAGTAAGCTGCTGGAGTCATGAAGATTTCCTGACAATCATGAAGAAGCTTAAAACATCACGAATGGGTAGATGCCAAGAAAGCAAGTCAAAGAGAAGATACAGGAATACATTACATGTGAAGTCAAGATCGAAGATCTAATGTGTAATGTCCTGTGTAGAATAAGTTGTAATTACACACAATGCACGCACTATAGTGCATAAATGCATGCATAACTTAGGTTGACTCTAGGTGGTGCTAATTCGCAATGCCCTAAGACCCTAAGTGTGTTGCCAATGCCAAAACACAACCCTTTGCTGAGATAACAGCAAGGCTCTTACTTAAGGGTATTTTAGTCATACTAAATGACTTGACTCTAAAGTCAAGCTTAGCTGGAAAATTGTAGACCATCGAGTTGTGAAACCAACACAACTTGAATCAATTCAATAGGACATCATATAAAAAAGTAATGGTTGTTTGAGTAACAATAGCCAGTCAAGACAGAAGTCAGAAGTCTGCCGTTAACTATCGGTAGAGTTCTGCGATTAAAGGACTCAACAGAACCAGACCAACACAAATGAATCAGTAACTACCGGCCCTGCCGGCACCCTACGGGATGCCTTCTGGTAAGGTCCCCGGCTAGCCCGATGCTTACTGAATGGTCTGAGACTGTCTAACGGCTATATATTTTATTTTCAACGGATCTATTTCACACAACGGTCAGGGAAAATATGCCCATCAGGCTATATTTCTTTCCCAAAATTTGATTATACTCCTACCTAGTTTAGGACTGATAATCACCCATATAAATACCCCACTTATGGCTTATTAAATTAACAATTAAGCATTGATTATCACTATCAAAAGCTAAAAAGTGAGGAAATGCATTAATACATTGACTTCTATCATTGAGATCATTCTCAAGACAGCTTACAAGTCTTCCATTACGATCTGCATCTATAGGGAAGACATCTAAGGTGCATGCTCATATCATTATTGCATATTCATATCGCGCACCACACGAGGTAACTCAAATCTCTTATTCCACTTTATCTTTGTAATTACACTTGCCTAGACTGTACTTAGGCTGGTGTGGGATCCTCTTATCCGGAAATGATTGTAAAGGTCACTCTTTACTTGTAAATTAGATTGTAAAGGTCTCTCTCTACTGTGAAAGAGATTTGTAAATGTTTTCCTCCCTACCTACTATACTGAAAGGGAAGAGCTAGTGGAATACATTGCAAGTGGAACTTATAAGGGAGTGGACTAGACTAGGTTGAGTTGAACCACTATAAAATCCTTGTGTTGTGTGATTGTGAGCAGTTTTATATTCCGCATTCTCCTTCGCAATCACCTATCTAGAGAATCTAATCGAAGAATTTTTTTAAATCTACTAGTATAGCCTATTCAACCCCCCTCTAGGTTATTTCAATCATTGGGCATATACATGTGCCATATTATTGCATTGATGGGCCCGAAATCACATCTTTGGAATTGACAATGTTATTGGCATTGGCATTGGTATTGGCATCTCTCGATGGTTGGAGATTATTTGTTCAGTCTTGCTACCGTGAGGGAAGTTGGAAATTATTTTATTTAATACTTATTCTTTGGGATGTTGATTATTGGAATTCTTTGTTCACGTGTAATGCTACATATGAGGGGGAGATTGGAGATTTTATCTACTTTGCACAATTCATCAAGTTGATATTTTTACCAATGAAGATTATTTATTAGCTCGTGTAATCATTAACAGATTAGCTTTTAAAGGGCAACATTAATGAAGTGATATCTTAAGATGAGGTGATCTCTCAAGGATCTAAGTTGCTCCCATTTTTACCTCTTTTAACGCATGATATGATATTTTTTGAAGATTGATTGTCCACCTTGTGCCATTGAATTGATTCTTTTATTTGAAGATCGAGTTCTCCCCTTAAATTGAATATCATGTCTTCCCCTATTGGAAATCAAGTTCTGAAATTACAGGAGAGCATCTGTCATTGTAACCTGTATGCAGCTATGGTATTTTGGATTGTGGTTGATGATATCTATCCACTATGCGATTTTTTTAATCTTCCTTTTGGAGATCGAGTCTTCCTCAGACATTGAAGATCAACAACTGCACATGTTGGTGAATATCTACCATCCACATTGTTCGTTGCTGATGGTTCAACAAGACATTTTTTATCTACTGATGTTGCTGATGATTGGTTTTCCTAAGTTGATATTGCTACTGATTTTATGGTGGTTGATTGACGTTCCCATTGTTCATTAGAGCCAACTACTACTATTCAAGACTGGTGATGCATTTGATTTTCTATTCTTGTTGGTCCAAGATGGAATTTTTTTTTTGATACATGTATACTCCAACTTAAGGGGGAGTGCTGGAATATGAGTCCACAAGAGGGGGAGTGTCTCCATCGTGGAATGAGTCCTAGTCTAAGTGACTTTAGAGGAGTTAGTTTCCTAGTCTAAGTAAGTTCCCTGTTATGATTAGGCTTTAGAGTCCTACTCATATTATGTCTTTAGTGTCATACTCAAAGTGCATAATTATTTCATAATTAATATAAAGAGAGTGGATGGTGGTAGATTGTCAATAATCGAACAATTAATTGCACAAGCCTTACTCCCCAAGTCCTTTGTCTTTCTCTTTTTTTCCTCTTCTTTGATTCTGGTTCTCAAATCTCTACAGATAGTGTCATATATCTTGATCTAGCTGCTGCTAGATTTATTCAAAATTTTAGGGATTCTTTCTATTACTTGTCTCCTACACTCAACCAGAATTTCAGAGAGATCTAATTCTCTGATCGAGATTCATTAGGTTTCAACCAAGCCTGTCCAGTTTGTGTCCTGCCATCCTGCCTGTTAGATAGAATCTGATACCTATTTCTAGGTTAAACCAGATCCTATTACCAAACTAGTTTGAAACAACTGCATTGCTTGTGTTGGGTTAAAGTCAAGGCCCATAAGGCCATAGGAGGGTTGGCCTCCCCCCACCTGAGCCAGGCTGCACTGGGTTGTTTTAGGGTTGAGAATTTGTTTTCCTAGGGTTGGACTACAGCTGCAACCTTACCCTGTCCATTGCTTCAACCAAGAGAAAGAGAGAGAGAGGAATAGTACACAAATTGATGCAATAGCATTTTTATTGTAATTTCTAGTAAATCGGTTTTACTGTTTTAGTAACTAAAAATAGTCAATCCTGACTCAGGTCATTCATGGTATGCCAAAATTAATTTTTATGTAAACACATTTCTTACCCCTTTTTCAATAATTTTGTCTTTCTCAATAATCTCAATTCTAATTATTACAGGACTTGTGATCAGATCGAATGATGGTGGATCTGCTCATGGTGGAAAAGAAGAGAACAAAGAGAGAAGAAAGGGGGAGAGAGCACACAACTTGCATTTTACAACTCTATTCCAACCTACTTTTCCAATGTCCTCTTTGCAGGGCATCCAGACCAGCAATTCTTTACCCACCAAATATTTTGTAAATTAGCAGTCCAATGTACCTCTGCTAATCCTATAACAGCATGGATGTATCCATGATGAAATGAGTGTTGCACTATCTAAAGTATCCTACATCCAAATCATTTTGTACCTCTCTCTATAAGGTGCTACAATTCATGATTGTATGAGAAGCATTTATAGGGTTCATAGAACAGAGGTAGAGATTTAGAGAAACACACTTTCAGGTTATGAAGGTTGGGCGAGGGAAACAATTGGATTCAGGCAGCAAAGTCATCAGATATCAACAAGGCAATAGAGATAGGGGAGTAGCATTAACAGCACAAGGTAGTAGTAGGCAATGGAGCAACTATCAACAGTTCAACATTGCAGCTAAACCTTCTTGTCAAGAAATGTTCCATAATTTACAACAAATATAATGTTCAAGCATTTCATTCTACAAGATGGGATTTTTTTTTTCCCCCTTTCAGGATGAATACCCATTGTCAGATGATTTTTAAGGTTTTGGGTTAGGATAGTTAAGGTTCACCGGTAAAATCTACGGCTTCTCATACGGTCATACCTCAGGCCTGGGACAAAATCCAGCCTTTATCCCCAATTCCCCTTTCCTCTAACTCGCCTAAAAATATAATATAGTAATATATGTACTACTATATAAACCTAAAATCCATCGATTGACAAAATTAATAAACCATTTCTACCCAAAAAAAAAGACAAAATTAGTAAGCCATGACTGATTTAGTTACTGAATTTGTCTTTTCTTTTTTATATATATATTATAGCCACTGAACTTACACCATCTTGTTACATTGCAATCGTATAGAGTACTAAATCATACAATTAGTATAAATCTAAAATAATTTCTCCACAATCCACAATAACTGCCCAATGGGAAACATAAAGAAATCATTTCCAATTAATGCAAGTGCAGAAGTTATTAAGGTGCTGGTAAGGCGCTGTTGAAGCGACGCCTAGGCACTGAGGCCGTCCAAAAGCCGTAAGGCAGTAGTACGCCTTAAGTGTATCACGTAAGGCGGCAGCCTAATGAGATAAGGCGCTACAAGGCAACGCCTTATGACGCCTTATAACCATTTTATAATTTATTACTTTTTTAAAATTACTTTAAGTAGAGTCCAAATATAGATTTTTTATTGGTTGGTGTATGGTCATGTTAACACTTAAAATGCATGGATCAGCTTCTAACAACTAAAGTTACTCCACAAAAAAACCAAAATAGTGAAACACGATTCACAAAGGGTTTGGAATTGGAATTTGAGTAAGGGTTTTGAGAAGAAGAACCAGGCGACCATTTTGCTCCGGCTTCTTCTTTCAATCTTTCTTCTCCGGCAGCGGTGAGCTTACTCCGGCAAACAGTCATACCCACTCTATAGGTAAGCTTTTGTTTTTTTTTTTGTTTTTTTTTTTTTTTTTTTTTTTTTCCCCTTCTCGCTTCTTTCTTCTTGCTTCTTTCTTGTTTCTTCTCACTTCTTTCTTCTTCTTTCTTCTTCTTTCTTTTCGCTTCTTTCTTCTTATGTTCTGCAACTTCTTCGTATGCGATACCTGATTTTTTATTTTTTTT
>NC_056559.1:15683655-15717176 GCF_013358625.1 Macadamia integrifolia | reverse complement strand
ATCTGCTCACCAAATCTTTGCCAGTGGGAGCTTTCAAGGCTCATGTCTCTGGTATGGGTGACTATGATCTTTTGGTGTATTTTTTTAGTAGGAGTTTTATATTCTGCTGTTTAATGTGAGCATGTATTTACTTGATTATCAGATTATGAGTATAACTTTTGGTTGAGTATATTAATAGAATGATGATTTTCATTCTTTTTCATTACGATGTTATGTGATTATTGGTTACATATTTTATAACCTGTTTGATTTGAAATATAATGGTAAAGGGCGGTATTTAGCCAAAGTTTATGATTTATGACGGCATTTAGCCTAAATCTATAGATGTGACGATTTGCCAAAGTAAAGGTATTAACCTCATGTTATGGTGGTTTTCCCAAGCACTGGTTAATATCATAGTTTTCTACCTATGAGGTAATTCAAGGTAGGTTGATCTTTGGATCGAGGAAAAGACCTACAACACATTTATGTGATCACAAATGTATGATACCACTTCCTTGTTTATATCCCAGGTGATTCCAATAATGAGTATCCTTGTGTTTGTAATAATAAGTAGATGTATGCCATATATTGAGGCATATCTTTTACTATTGTTCAATATAAGGGGCTAGTTATTTCAATCAAAGTTTTGGAGTGGAAACTTTAGCTTTGGGGTTTTACGGCCAAATCAAATGGAAAGATTTTGTATTAGTGTTGCCCAAGTGGAATAGTGTTGGGTTTGTGGGCTTCACTAATCCAAGTGATCAATTGGGCCCATAGTTGTTAGGCCCACTCAAGGTGGATAAGTCTAGCCCAATCTATTGTGAGAGTAGGTTAGGGATAGGATACTACTACAAATAGTCCTTATGGCCCTTGCAGTTATCACTATGTGAAAACATAGTTTCACTCACAAAATTGTGCGAAAGATCCAAAGTGGGAGACTGCAGAAGACCTAGAGGGAGAACTTTGGAGGGACACAGTTCTTCTCAACGTTTTCTTGTACTCAAGGGGGTCACACCCATGCTCAACAGGTATTCCTCTCTCACCTTATTTAAGACCTTATTCATGGTCTCTTTTCTATATGAGTGTTCTACACATTAAAAAAGGAATGATCCTTCAGAGAGTTTCTCCAACAGTTCAGCCTCTGGTTCGGTTGCAACTCTACATTGAGGAAAAGAAAACCCTCCCTTTTTGGTAGGAGAATTTGTAGGGAAAAAGAGATGGTTGCAATATTGAAACCCAACCCTAGAAGGTAGATGCCAATACATTAGCAAAGAAGAAGATGATGGACCCACGAAGAGTGGAAGCAGAATTCAATATTTCAATCCAAAATCTACAGTATCGGCTCTTATTTTTTTTTTTTAAGTGACTCTTATAGACCTATTGAAAAACATGTAGCTTCCATTGCACATAGATCACTTATTTGGATTTTGATGGGGATTTTGTTTGGAAGGATTCTTTACTAGGTTGGGTTTTGTAATGTGGAATTTTGAGGCTTGGTTTGGGTGTAGAGTCTCTACATCTCTCTTATCAATTTTTTTATGATTTTTGCAGTCTCCGCTTCACCGGAGAAGATAGTGGGTATACATTATTGTGGAGCGGAGACGAGGGAGCAGGAGAGGCCGTTGGGTTGCAGTGGTGAGTGGCGGAGTTAGAGAGTGCAGTGGCACTTGAGAAAGAGAAATAAAGTCACAAACTGATTAGATGATTGGGATAGTTTTTCGTCAATCCAATAGTCAATAAGATGTAGGCGTGGCAAAGCATGGGAGATTCCTTTCAATAATGTCATCTCAGAGAACCTTTTCCCCCT
Organism: Macadamia integrifolia; assembly: GCF_013358625.1. Classification (NCBI taxonomy): domain Eukaryota; kingdom Viridiplantae; phylum Streptophyta; class Magnoliopsida; order Proteales; family Proteaceae; genus Macadamia; species Macadamia integrifolia. Next base: position 15,715,387 of record NC_056559.1, on the reverse strand, counting down.
TTTTTTATTTATTTATTTTTTTACAATACAGTTAGTTACCTATAAAAAAAAATGAAAAGAAAAGAGAGAAATCCTACTTTAAAAAAAAAAATAACAATAATCTAACCATTGGAGAAATTGAAGGGAGGGAAGCATAGGTGACACCCAATATGCCCAGCACGCTAGGTAGCAAGATTTAATTTTCTCTTCCCTACAACGCTCCGAATTGTCCACCCTCTGATGCCTCTCATCCCCCTTCGCTGCCTTCAAGTGCCTGCAACAACCACTCTTCTCCCTCAGCGACTACATTTGTTGTGAGTTCTCCATCTTGTGTCTGGTCCATACGGCTGGACTCCCCTTGCCACATCTTCACCGAATTGCTCTCTGTCGATCATCTTCTGGTTCTCAACTTCCGATTGCTGATGCTGACTCTCTCTCGCCTTCTACCTTTGCAGTGCTCCCCACCACCAAAGCCAACCTCCCGTCGCCCTCTCCTGGTAATGTGCTCTGCAATGTTCAAGATTCTTCGCTCAACTCTCTGCTACCTTGCTCTCCTCATTCTGAGACTATTAGAAAGGTCCCCTTCAAGCTTGGCTCCCCTCAAAGAGTACCAAAGGCTCAAAAATAAGAAAACCGCTTCACGCAAGTCGATCAGGAAATCGAAGAAAGGTACCTGCTCTAAGAGCATCAGTTGCCCATCTCCCCATTTGCTCAATGATCTCTTGGACCATATGGAATGTGAGCGGCCTTAATTCTTCACCTAAGCATGCATGTATTAGAACCTGCATTAAGTCCTCTGAGTATGACTTGTGCTGCTTACTTGAAACCAGAGTCTCTGAATCAAATGCTGTCAATATCTTTCATGTATTGCCCCCTCTTGGAGCTTCATCAACAATTAGCCTTCCTTCCCTAACGGCAAGATTTGGGTCCTCTAGAATCCAACAAAGTGCTCCATCACAGTAACTTCCTCCTCCCCTCAATGCATCCACTTCTCCATTTCTAATGCTAATGGTATTTTCAGCTCTTTCTTCACTCTAATTTACGCCCATAATCGAGTTGCCGATAGAACTTCTTATTGGAATGACCTTTGTTCCCTTTTTCCTTCAGTTGCCTCCCATCCTTGGGGCATAGGAGGGGATTTCAATGTTGTTAGATTCAATCACGAAAAGCTTGAAGGTTCCCTAATTGACTCTGACTCCATCCAAGCTTTCAATGATTGTCTTGATGACATAGCAATGAATGATTTAGGATGGTCTAGTGCAAAGCTCACTTGGCACAATCACAGGCAAGGGCTTGATAGAATTGCCTACAAATTAGATAGAGCCCCTTGTCCATAAATCTTGGCTATCCTCCTTTCCTTCCTCCCATGCTACCTTCGATCTCCCTTGCATCTCTGATCATAGCCCCATCTCCCTCTTCATCCAACCTTACATTTCCTTTGGCCCTAGGCCCTTTAAATTTTTTGACAGGTGGACTCCCCATCATGAATTAAACCTTTAGTTAGAACAACTTGGTCTAAACCGGTCTATGCATTCTCCTGCCCTCTTCTTGCCTTTGCAAGGAAACTAAAAAATGTTAAATTGGCCCATAAATTCTGGAACTCTAACTCTTTGGCAACATCACTTCCTTTGTTTCTTCTTATAGAGACAAGTTGGCTTTGGTCCAATCTAACCTCTAATCGAATATTCATAATCCCTCCCTTGCCATTAATGAGAAGAACCTTTCCTCTGAGCTCCTCTCCTGATGGCTTAAGAGGAAAGGAGCTTAGAGGAAAGCTTTCTTAGTCAGAAATCTAGGATTAAGTGACTTGAGCTTGGAGACTCTAATTTTTCCTACTTTCATCGCTCCGTTAAACCTAGATCCAATTCTAACTCCATCCATAGTCTATTCGTTGGGGACGGAAATGTCCTCCTCTCCCTTCATAGCATTAAATCTGAAGCTGTGAATATCTTTTCTGAGTAATTCAATCCCCCGCTCCCTTCCTCTCCTCCTTCATTCCCTAATCTCCTCCTTGATAAATTTGTTCCTTCTCATCTCCATCCTTCCCTTCAAGCAACTCCTTCTAATGAGGAAATTTTATCTGCTATTCACTCTTGCAAGCCCAACAAAGCCCTTGGCCCTGATGGTTTTAGCATGAGTTTCTTCACTTCTTGTTGGCATATCATTCACAAGGATCTTATCAAAGCCATTTGTAGCTTCTTTTTCTACCCTAACCAAATCAAAGGAGTTAACCACACATTCCTCTATGTCATTCCCAAGATTAAAGGTGCCTCCTCTATCGCAGACTTCAAACCCATCTCCCTTTGCAATATCATTTACAAATTCATAGCAAAAATCTTATGTAACTGAATCCAACTTGTCATTGATTATCTTGTCAGTTCTAATCAGTTAGCTTTTATTGTGGGGAGAAGTATTCTTGACAATGTCATCATTTGTCAAGAAATTGTAAGAGGATTTGATAGGAAATCTCATTCTCCTACTGCTCTTCTAAAGATTGATATCTATAAGGCCTTCGACTCCATCAAATGGGACTTCATCTCTGAGGTTATGCTCTAATGTTTTTTCCGCATGTCTTGATCCACTGGATCCATTCCTGCATCTCCCCCCCCCCCGAATTCTCTATCTTAGTGAATGGTAGGCCGACTGATTACTTCTCTTCATCGACAGGCATTCGCTAAGGTTGCCCTCTTTCCCCGCTCCTCTTCTCCTTTTGTCTTGAGGTCCATTTTAGATCCATCCAGTCTAGCATGGATCTCCATATCATCTACCCCTCCCCAAATGCAAGCATCTTAACATTACCCATCTAGCTTTTGCTGATGACCTCATGATTTTCTCCAGAGCTGACTACTCTTCCATTGAGTCTATCATGTCCTCTATCCACCTTTCCAGATCCCTATCTGGTTTCCACATCAATCTCCTTAAATATTGCATCTTTCTGGCTATTTTTTCGATTCTTCTAAGGAGCGTTTGCCATGCCTAACTGGCTTTTCCATTGGCTTGCTTCCAGTCAAATACCTTGGTCTCCTCCTCACCACTTCCAGGTTAATTTCCCATCATTACCCTCCTATATCGGATCTCATGAAGAAAAAGCTTTAGCTCTAGAAAGGCAAGCTTCTCCCCTATGTAGGTCATTTGGTGCTTGTTAAATCTATTTTTCAATCTTGCCACCTATTCTGGTTTGTAATTTTTAATCTCCCTAAATCCATTATTAAGGCTACTGAAATAATTCTGCATACCTTCTTTTAAAAAGGGGTGGACTCTGCAAAATTCCTCCATACTATTAGATGGTCAACTGTTTGTCTCCCCAAAGATGAAGGAGATCTTGGTATCAGGAGAATCCTTGATGTCAACTTATCCGACATCATCAAGCTCATCTGGAAGATAGCCTCCAAGCAAAAGAGCATTTGGGTATCTTGGGTTTATTCCTTCCTCCTCCGCAAGGATTCCATTTGGTTCCTGGGTGTGGAGAAATATTCTCCTTTCTAGACCCAAGGCCTTAGGTGCCATCCACTCTAACATTGGAAACAACAATTCCACCTCTCTTTGGCTTGACCCTTAGCACCAGCGGAGATTCTTCTTTCCTTGGATACTACTAGATCCATTTACTCTTCTGGGCTTCCCAGTGATGCCCTTGTTGCTGCCATCATCTCTGATGGTGTCTGATGCCCCTTTCCTCTCTCTCTCTCTCTCTCTCTCTCTCTCTCTCTCTCTCTCTCTCTCTCTCTCTCTCTCTCTCTCTCTCTCTATCTCTCTATCTCTCTATCTCTCTCTCTCTCTGATCTATAGTTGGCTTTCCGTCCTATCCCATCTGGTTATCATTGTAGAGAGGACAAGGTCCAATGGCTCCACTTGCCTTTTGGTATGTTTATCTCACTTTCTGTGTGGGATCTCATTTGTCCTAGAGCTCCCCTCGTCCCTTAGAGGAATATAGTATGGTTCAAAAGGCCACATCCTACATCACTGCTTCACAACTTGTCATGCCCTATCAAACAGCTTTTCCACTCAGACTTTCTTGATCCACAAACTTATTCATGTTTCCCCTTCATGTTGCCTCTATTGGAATGGTATTGAAGATGATGTCCATCTTTTCTTTTCTTATCCTTTTTCTATCTCCATTTGGAAGAGAGTTCTCAGTTAGTGTTGGCCTTCCAATAGACATGTGCTTCCCCTTTTGAGCGAGTGGATTTGGGTGGATATGACTTTACTGGTGCCGCTATCTGTGATATTGTGTGATACGCTACTTTCTAAACCCGGTCTAATTAACCGCATTGACTTGGTCTGCTCATATAGGGGCTGAACCAGAGAGAACTGACACAGGTACCATATGGAATATGGTAGTAAGGGTGACCTTGAACTCAGGTTGGCCTGACATGATTGAGCGGGTACCAAGTGTAACATGTGCACCCAAGCCTTGCACTTGCACGCACCACGAGGCTACAAAAAGTAAAGGTACATACTAGTATTTGTGGGGGCCAACGTAATCTAATATTATATAGGAGTTTATTCCCATTGAAGCTCACCTGAGATATACCCACATGAGATTTCGCCCACCTGAGATTTAGCCCACCTGAGATTTATCCACCTGAGATATACCCACTTGAGATGTACCCATCTGAGATTTACCTACCTAAGATATACCCACCTGAGATTTAGCCCACCTGAAATATACCCACCTTAGATAGCCCACCTGAGATTTAGAAGATATTTTGGGGGCCCAGGTATATAAGGGGGAGACATTAATTGTCTTTTCCCTCATTAATGTTAGTTGGTCGGTGGGAGAGTAAAGAAGAGAGAGAAAGAAGAAGAAAGGAAAAGAGGAAGAAGAAGAAAGAAGAAGAAGGGGAAGTTGACCGTAGAGCTTCATCGGAGCTGGATCTTAGTATTTTGAGCCCGGATTTATGATCAGCTCACCGAGGTCTTCGATTTGAGGTAGGTATTGCACACATTCCAAGGATTCTTAGGAAAACCCCGTCCTTAAACCATCTTTTTGATTTTTGGGAAAGAACTCACTTGGATCTTGCTAATCCTACTTCGATAATCAAATTTAAGGTCTAATGGAAGGTGTGCATAATGACTTTGAAGGATTTGAAAGGAGTGTTGGTGAAGATCTAGAGTATTTGGAGGTTCTTGAGCAAAAGAAGTGAAATTTGGGGTTTCATTGGTGTTCTTAAAAAAGAGGAAAGAATCTTAGTTTTCTTTTAATTTGATCTTAGATCTAGGTTAAGGGTACATGATTGGACCTTACATAAGTGATTTGAGTTATCGGATTATCCCCAAACAAGCTCCTCAAACCGGAGGAAAGTTGGGAATTATGTTGGAAAATTTTCATTCAAAGATTGGGGGGGTATTTTTACCCCACCTATCTTCTGGTTTTAGCCCACCTAAGTTCCCAAAACTTAGATTCTAGGCTCTAGAGTAACCGGCGGGCTACATAGCCCATCAGTCTTCTGGTTTTAACCCACTTGAGTTCCCAGAACTCAGTTTCTAGGCTCTGGAGTAACCGATGGGCTACATAGCCCACCTGTCTTTCCAGAATTCCCAGAATTGATCCAAATTTGATGGATAACCCCCATTTATGATTCTAAACCTGATTTTAATGCTCAAACATGATGATTTTGACCCCAATATAGTGAAATGATAAACCATTATGTTTATGATAGGTTACACTCAATACATGCGTACCCACACATCAGATCTTTTTCGTACCGGGTATAAGGACCGTGTACATATACAAGTGGGGAGTGGACTCTGATTTAATTTCAGAATGTTATGCATCATTTAACATATATTAGTCTAGCCATGTCATCATGTCACTTGTGTGTAAACTAGACATCACATATACCATATCACGTATTTAAATGTGTATTTACATAATATGCTATGCGTTGTGTTATGATTGAATATTCATTTTGTCTTAATGTATGTGATGGAGGAATCTCATTTGGACATAATATGCATGTTAGATTTTAGATGCCGTAGTCGGCTTAAAAACGAGTGCATGGTGGCTCGTGGTATGGGATGCGGTGCCATTGTGTAATCGTACTATGCTCATGTAGAGGCATGTGGCTAGGATGTGATTTTCCCTTGTGCTATGACCCTTCCCAACAAGGGTTTACGTGCTGGGGGATCATTGGGGGGAAGCATCAGGTTGTGGTTATCGAACTCTTGCAACAGTTAAAAGTATGCATAGTTGATCGCTAGGACAGTCGGTAGCCCCAGTGATATATTTAGAGGGCTAATCGTACTTTTTTTATTTCGGGTGGAGTCACCCATTTACTTTCTGTCATTTAAATTTGTCAGGAGTTGACTTGCATTTTAAATTTTTGTACTAATGATGGGCCTTCTCTGATAACCCTATGGGTGTATCGCAGGATGGGGTTCGCGGCTAGTACCCGGGGCATACGTGCACTGTGATGTGAGTAGCATAAAACCTATGACTCAGTAATGTTGTTAGGCTAATAGGGTTAAAATGAATTACATATAGGCGCATTTGTGTTGTGACATATTATGTGGTTTTGCTTGTGTGGTTTCCTTTCCACTTACTGAGCTAGTGAGCTCATGCCATGTGCACGACTCTTTTTAGGTGATTTTGTAGGTTACCACCTGGTGATCAGGAGCTGGGCCCCACCATGGAGTTTCCATTTGAGGACTGGTGGGTCCCTGATGAGTTCAAGCACGATGCCGATTGCATGTGCGAGGATTATGCTGCATGGCAACTGTGATTCTTGAGTGATTCTTTTTTACTCTTTTTGATGTACTCCCTTTTGTTACTTGATGCTTAAATTGTTATATTTTTTTATATATATCATACCTTCGAGCTCAAATGTATGTAACTTTTATAACTCAATTTGGGTATCAAGTTATTTGGGAAACAATTATAGGTATTATTATGAACAGGTCTTTCACTGAAAATACAGGTCTTGTCTTAGTTTAGTAGATGTATGCAGTTACTGCATTGCTGATCCTGGCAAGTTTGTGAGTTAACCGGTGTTAACTCGGTCACTGGCTCAGTCTTATACGAGCGGGGTGTGACAAGGGTGGTATCAGAGCATTGATGCTCTGCCTGCCTACAGTATACTGCTTAGACCCTATAGAAACTATAATAGGTCTGGGGTGGGTGAAGATAAAAGCCTTATGAAAATTTTAAAAGCCTTAAATTTAAATGTAAAAATTTATAACCATTGCATTCATGGCGTGCATGCATTGTTATTATGAATCCTGGTTTTGGAATTGTCATAATGGAATTCACTTGGTAGTGGAAATTTTGACAAAATTTCAGCAACATAACGGCTTAAAATGAGAAACCAAAAATTTTCAAACATAAAAACCTGATAGACAACAAGAATAATAAGATAATAATAATATATGGAGACCGTGTCGGTGACCATCAAACCACACAGTTTAATATAAGCAAACCATTCAGAAATTTACAATTTCTATCAAGATCACAATTCAAACTTTAAGTACACCAATGGAATAAATTACAAAATGAATGACAGATGCTATCATTTCTTAAAGTTATACTAGTTCGATCACATAAGTTAGGCAGGAAAGTCAACTATGAAACCCAAAATACTCAAGACTGTCAAATAAAGCTGAAAAGAGACAAGTAGAATGATAAGTAGAGGGTCGAAAGAGGGTAATAGGCCACCAATCCAAAATAGTAGTCGGAGTCGAAGTTGGAGTCATCGCTAGAGACATCGAAAGGCTCTCCTAAGTGGACCCGAGAATCGATACCGAGATGCGTGTCCCAATGAGTGAATCGATCATGGAGGTGCACTACTCTCCTCTGTACACGACGAATATCTGCGGAGATCGCCCTAGAAGAGTGGTACATATCCCAGGTAAGTCATTGAAACTTGGACTCCGTCTCTTCAAACTGCCTCCACATCTGGAGCTTTCTACTGGTGTTCTCCTCCACCCTCTTAAGAAGCTCCTGCTCCCTGGCCGTACTCTCTCCAAGCTAACCTCTAAGCTTAGCCTAACTCTCTCTCAGGGACCACAACTCTGATAGGATATCCTGTAGGATAGGTGCCTCTCTAGTAGGTGGCGGAGCTAAAGTCTATGTGCTGGAAGCACTAGGCATGTCCAGGCCACTAGCTCTGGCTGATCTGGAACCGCCAGCTCCATGGAAAACAGGATCTACCGCCCTAGTATCCAAAGGCACCTCCTCCAAAACCTCCTCCTCTCTGATCTCCTCCAGGTACGAGAAGTGACTCCCATCATCTTTGGTACGCTCATCCTCATCCATGGGCACCCCCTCCTCCTGCTCCTCAGCTGCCTGAGGCTCTACCATCAAGTCACGCAGGTTCATCTGCCTCAAATTCCTAGCAGAGAACTTGTCCTTTGGGACCGATCCCTCCTCCTCAGAAAGGTCGACTGTGAAATACTCGAAGACTCGAGTAAAAGCCTTGCCATAGGGTAGCTAACATCCTCGGGATGTAAGGCATGGTGATGCATAGACCTCAACATAAAGTAGGGAAGGCATAGTCTAGGTACATTACCCTCAAGGGCAGATAGCAGGCAAGCAGCTAGATAAGTGGGCATGAAACCTACCTGATTCCGGTGACCACTCCTAGGAGCTAGGTTGAACTGCACTAACCTAGCAAATACCCTACCCTCAAGAGAAAAGTCCAACTCGGATGCAAGCCTCGCTGGTGAACCACTAATCACCTCACAGATGTGCTCCTGCATGTCCCGACTCATCAGTGGGCCTATGCCTCTGGTCCTGGGAGGATTGTAGTAGTGAATGCCCCCTAAAGAGATCCCTAAAATCTCTGCCAATCTATCTAAGGTAAGGATGATCTCTACACCCTTCACTATACTGACTGTGGCGAACTCCCCCTCCGCCTCCGTGGCCTCTTGGTTGTAGTAGAACCTCTTCACCAAATCCTTGTAGCATGGTCGGTCAATGTTGAGTATAGACTCCCAACTAAGGGCAGAAAACCTCTCCAAGAGATGAATGCGAGAAAAGTGCCCCACAATCACCTACTTTTCCAATATCACCGGTAGTGAATGGAAGGTACTCCATAATAATGCAGTTCTCGCACTATAGAAGACCATCTCATCATAGTCGGATGAGTCCTCCCATTCCCTAGATGGTGATGGGGCCGAAGATCTAGATCCCACCTCTCCCTTCCTAGCCTTGGAAGTTTTTCTCTTCCTTGATGGCTCTACGGATTCCTTGCCTCTTCTTGGTGGCATCCTAAAAATTTCAAAGAAGAGAGATAAGTATAGGAAGTAAAATAATAAGTCAAAGTATAAGGAATGTCAAGTCGAGACGGAAAGTAGAAATGGAATCAAAGAGATGAATAGAATGAGCTATAACAGCATATGGCAGAAAAATTTTAGGAAAGGTGATCTAAGCTGGTATTTTACAAATCATTAAATCGGGTACCTAAATCGCTAAGTGAAAATACATGGATATGAAGGATTATGGTGATGGAAATCACCAAGCAAACACAGGAGATGCAAAGTGATGAATGAGATAATGCATGTGTGGATTGAGATATACAATGACCCAAGTGAGATGTGGTCTTGATGCGTGAACAGTCCAAGAGTGTATACAATGAATAGATCCTTTCAAGAGAATACGAGATACCATACTAGATTAAACAAGAGATAGCATATATTTGGGTTTAAAATAAGAAATTAAAGGATCCCAAATAAGTATACCAACCAAGTAGAGAAATTCAAATTTTGGAAATCTAGCCAAATGGAAGGTTTACATTCAAAGGAAACAACTAATGATGATTCCAATATGCTTGAAGACTCATGATTTAAATGTAAACAAAGAGTTCAAGATATGGCTAGGTATAATTTTCCTAATGTTGTTGCCCTCTTTGTTTGGGCAAATCATATAAGGAATTTAGGACTATCATACCATCCAAATTGGGGTAAGTTGCAAAGGAACGGTTATTGAACACAAGAGAAGCCTAACATTGCAATGAGAACAAGGGAAACTCATAATGTGGATGCTAAAATAACACAGATAAGAGAAAGGCACAACAGAATCTCCAAAATTGTTGTCTAGGGCACAAAAAGGGAGAAAATCTCTCCAATGTTCCATTTCAGGGATTAAACTAATTGGAAACTTAAAGCTAAGCTCTACAATAGCATATGAATCGTTTATCATGGAGAGAATCAAAGGAAAAACCAAAGCCCCAACCCCATTGGCGATTTTTCCATATAAAAGAGAGAAAACCCAGAAATTTTGAGAAGAAAAAGGGTTAGGACCTTACCTTAAAGATGGAGTGGTAGAGAAGGCAAACTTGAGTGGATCGTTGCATCGATTTGATGAGTCAAGTCATGAGGAATCGCCCAAGGATCGCCCAAAATCGCCTGAGTCCATATAAGAGGGAAGGAGAGAAAAATGGGTGGAAAAACAGGGTTTAAACCCCCTTTAATCGTAGCCTCAGGTAACTCCGGCGGGCTGAAACCAGTGGGGTTCAGCTAGCCAAGCCCACCTGTCTTCAGCCCGTCGGTTTTGGCAATAAAGGCCTGACTCCACCAGTGGGTCCTACATGGCCTGTATTGGTGGGTTTAATGGTAATTTTTATATGGGAGATTTAGGCCGACACGTATAATGAAATATAAATTTGGAGTTTGAATTATTATGTGCACATTTATTCGATTGTTTTGGGATGGAAGTGCACGAAGTTGCGAGCTAAGCTTCAAACAATTGTGTAATAAGTTGTAATACTAACATATATGAAATTCTTATGCAAATCAGGTACACTAGCGATGGTATGCACTAGATCTAAGGGTGTCGCACGAGGTGTACCTCGAGCTACTCGTCCAGTTGGTAGGCCACCAATCAATAGGAGGCCTCAACCTATGGGCAAGCATCTAACCCACAACCTCAAGAGACAACTTATCAGAATGTGGCTCATGAGCATCCACCCATGGCTACACTTCCTAATCCTCCACCAATACTTACCCCTGGTGATGTCGAGAACTTGATTCAACAATCGAATCAAAATCTCCATCAGCAGATTCTCGAGTAACAGTAAGCATTTATGACTGGTATGCAATAGCAGTGGTATGTTGCACTACTAGGTCACCCTCCTCAAGTAGATATTCCTTAAGTCCAATTGGAGGACTTGGTGTTAGGGAACAGGTTGGAGGTACACCACCTGGCATCAACCCTCAGAATCAAGTTAGAGGTACACCACCCATACTACCTCAGGGTACACCTCCATATACGATGCCACCTCCTTACCAGTATCATTCGGTGTATGCACCATATTTTTAGCCGGTGGGCCATACCACAAGAGTGGTGGAGTCATTCAAAAGAACCTACCACCTACATTCACTAAGGTGGGTAGTGACCCTTTGGTGTAGGATCGATGGATCCAAGAGATTGAGAAGATATTTGAAGTGATTGAGTGCACTGATGCTCAAAGGATTATTTGTGCGGGGTTACAGTTTAAGAATGAGGCCAACTCCTGGTGGCAAGCCTCAAAAGCCAAAATATTTGCTACACACCCGGAGCCCACATGAGAACAATTCAAGGAGTTGTTCTTAGCAAACTACTACCCTCGTAGCTTTAGAGACCACTAGGAAGCAGAGTTCTCGCCCTTGACTCAAGGAAGCAAGTCTATCCTTAAGTATCAGCAACAGTTTGAGGCCTTATTCTACTTTGCACCCCCCCACATGAAGTCAGCTAAAAAAATGGCAAGAAATTTCTGATAGGATTGAAGGTATCCATTGGCACAATACTTGAGGCATTAGATCTCACCGACTATGCCTTGATTGTACAGAAGGCCAAAACCATGGAAGATAAAATGAAAGGTGAATCATCTCTTACACCTGGAGTATGGAAGAGAGTGAACCCTTATGCGGATTTGGGTGGCCCAAGTAAGAATTTTTGTGGATCATACGGATTTAGTCATTCATACAAGCAGCCCTACAGGCCATCAAGTTATCCTCCTCGACCTGTTAGTGGGATGGGTACTACATCTTTTTGCCCGAATACCAGTGTGGTGCCCACAGCTACTAGGCCACCTCGCCCACCACTTGCTATAGGTCAGGCTCAGAGAGCTCCTGATCTGGTTCAAGCTTTGCAGAACCGTTGTTTTAATTGCCATTCATATGGGCATTTTACTAAAGATTACCGAGCCCGACCAGCCTTACCATCCAATCAACCTTCTGGGTCAGACCTACTTTGACTCAAGGGAGTCAACCACAAGGAAGGATGTATGCTTTGTCATCTGAGGAAGCTAAAGCTAGCACAGAAGTAGTAGCAGGTATGATTTAAATTGAAAATTTCCTTTTGGTAAATATTGATGATATGCTATACTTATGTGCATTGCTGTATTAGGTGTCCTACCTATATCAGGTATACTGTCATATGTCTTGTTTGATTCAAGGGCTTCATATTCATTTACATCAAAGGGATTTGCTGAGAAACTTGACATGGCACCTAAGATATTAAAGCATAAGACGATAGTCAGTACACCTATAGGCAAAATTTCACAACTAAAGGAAGTATATGGGCCATGCACCGGTGAGATCAGTGGAAAGCAGTTAGATGCCCAACTCATCAAGTTCAACATGCAAAAATTTGATGTTATATTAGGCATAGATTGGTTATCAGTACATCAAGCAAGCATGATGTGTGCTGAGAAACAGATCAAGGTGATTGATAATAAAGGGAAAAAACTGATATACCAAGCGGATATGATAAGGCAGATTAAGAAGGTCCTCATCTCCGCTCTGCAAGTGGCAAAGTTACTGGAAAATGGGTGTTAGGGGTACCTAGCATCGGTGATTGAATTAGATGCGAAGGTCACACCTCTAGAGGAAGTGGAGGTAGTTAAGGACTTTCCAGACGTCTTTCCAGATGATCTAACCCACTACCACCTGACAGGGAGCTGGAATTTGCTATAGATCTGATCCCTGGAGCTGCCCAAATGTCAAAGGCTCCATACAGAATGGCACCAACTAAATTTAAAGAGTTGCAAGTACAGTTGCAAGATTTGCTGAAGAATGGATTCATACGCCCAAGTGTATCACCTTGGGGTGCTCCAGTGTTGTTTGTTAAGAAGAAAGATGGAAGCTTGCGTATGTGCATTGATTACCGGGAATTAAACAAGTTAATCGTCAAGAACTGGTATCCATTGCCACGCATTGATGACTTGTTTGATCAACTACAAGGTGCTAGGGTATTTTCAAAGATTGACCTCAGATCCAGGTATTATCAACTCAAGATAAAGAATAATGATATACCAAAGACAGCCTTTAGAACTCAGTACGATCATTATAAGTTCTTATTGTTGTCTTTCGGTTGACTAATACACCGGCAGCTTTCATGGATTTGATGAACCGAGTGTTTCACGATGTTCTTAACAAGTGGGTCATTGATTTCATTGATGATATCTTGATCTACTCGAAGTCCGAAGAAGACCATGCAAAACACTTGAGGATGGTACTACAGAGACTGAGAGAGCAACAGTTGTATGCGAAATTCAGCAAGTGTGAATTTTGGCTCAAACAGGTTGGATTCCTAGGACATGTGGTGTCTGAAAATGGAATCGAAGTGGATCTAGATAAGGTGAAGGCCATAGTAGACTGGGAGGTACCCAAGAGTGTAACAGAAATTAGAAGTTTCTTGGGTTTGGCAGGTTACTATAGATGCTTTATTGAGAACTTTTCTCAGATTTCAGCACCAATGACCAAGTTGACTAGGAAGGGTATAAAGTTTGACTGGTCAAAGGAGTGTGAAGAAAGTTTTCAAGAGTTGAAGAAGTGACTAGTGTCAGCACCAGTGTTGACTATTCCTGAGGGCACAGGTGGAATGACAATGTATACCGATGCTTCCAAAGTCGAATTGGGCTGTGTACTTATGCAACACGGTAAGGTCATAGCATATGTATCTAGACAATTGAAGGACTATGAAAATAACTACCCTACTCATGACTTGGAGCTAGCAGTAATCGTTTTTTTCCGTAAAGATTTAGTGTCACTACTTGTACGGTGAAAAATGCGAAATATACAGTGACCACAAAAGTCTTAAGTACTTTTTCACCCATATTAGACAAAGGAGATGGCTTGAGCTTATGAAAGATTATGATTGTGATATTCAGTATCACCCAGGGAAGGCCAATATAGTGGCAGATGCTTTAAGCCGGAAAGCTCAAACTATATCACTTTCTTATCTAGCTGTCAGTCCAGAGCTTGTATAGGAGGCGATGTTAATGGATGAAATCCTCTTGTACGAGGGGGCGACCTTGGAACTAGAACACCAGCCAGAAGATGTTCATCCATCAGGGAAGAAATCATAATGAAACAACCTTTAGATCTTGAGTTGCAGTGGATTAGAGAGAAGATTCAAGAGCAAACAATGAATGATCCTAGCTTTACATTGGCCGATGATAGGGCATTGTTGTTTCGGGGCAAATTGTGTGTACCCTGTGACGAAGTAATACAAGATAAAATAGTAAAGGAGGCACACAGTTCTGAGTAATCTCTTCACCCTGGAAGTACCAAGATGTACAAAGACCTAAAGCAACACTACTGGTGGCCAGTAATGAAGTCCACAATAGCTTTGTATGTGTCGACTTATCTTGCATGTCAGAAAGTCAAAGCTGAATGACACTAACCTTTTGTCATTCTTCAACAGCTCCCAATACTTGAATGGAAGTGGGATAATATTACAATGGACTTCATCACCGGACTACCACGTACATCCAAGGGAATGGATGCAATTTGGGTAGTGGTTGACAGGCTTACTAAGATAGCTCACTTTATTCCGATTAGGACCACTTACACCATGGATAAGCTGGCACAACTTTACATGGATAATGTTGTACGCTTACATGGTGTATCAGTGAGCATTGTATCAGACAAAGACCCGAGGTTTACCTCCAGATTCTAGAAAAATTTCCAGCAAGCCTTGGGATCACAATTGAATTTGAGTACTACCTTCCATCCACAGACAGACGAACAGTCCGAGCGGATGATACAGATATTAGAAGCCATGCTCCAAGCCTATGCTATGAAAATGAGTGGCAGTTGGGAGGAATATATACCTCTTATGGAGTTTTCTTACAACAACAGCTACCAAACTACAATTGGGATGGCTCCATATGAAGCATTGTATGGTAGAAATTACAGAACTCCTCTGTACTGAGACGAAGTAGGTGAATGTTGAATTCTTGAACCTGAAATGATTCAGATGACATGTGATAAAGTCGATGTCATTAGAGAAAGAATTAAAGCAACCCAATCACATCAAAAGAGCTATGCAAATAGCCATAGGATGGAAATGGAATTCCAAGAAAGAGAGAAAGTGTTCCTCAAAATATCTCTACCAAAGGCCTGCGCAGATTTCACAAGAAAAGAAAGTTAAATCTGAGAATATATTGAGCTATTTGAGATTTTGAAGCGAGTTGGAGCAGTAGCATACATGTTGGCATTACCACCTTCCCTCAGTAGTGTTCACAATGTCTTCCATGTATCCATGTTGAAGCAGTACGTTCATGATCCATTCCACGTACTACCTGTAGAACCAGAATACTTAGAAGCTGATATGACATATGAGGAACATTCAGCTGAGATCTTAGACCGGAAGGTGAAAACTCTCCGCAATCGCTCTATCGCTTTTGTGAAGATTCGGTGGGCCAACCACCCGATCGAAGAGGCATCTTGAGAGAAGGAGGATGATATTCAAACCTTGTATCCTCATCTTTTTCGACAACCAGGTGCTACAATTTCGGGGATGAAATTTTTAAAAATGGGGGTAATGTGTTACCCTACTTTCTAAACCCGGTCTAATTAATCGCATTGACTTGGTTTGATCATATAGGGGCTAAATCGAAGAGAACCGACACAGGAACCATATGGAATATGGTAGTAAGGGTGACCTTGAACTCGAGTTAGCCTGATATGATTGAGCGGGTACCAAGTGTAATATGTGCACCCAAGCCTTGCACTTGCATCCACTATGAGGTTTATTCCCATTGAAGCCCACCTGAGATGTACCCACTTGAGATATACCCACCTGAGATATACCCACTTGAGATTTAGCCCACCTGAGATAGCTCACTTGAGATTTAACCCACCTGAGATGTACCTACCTGAGATATACCCACCTCAGATGTACCCACCTAAGATATACTCACCTGAGATTTAGCCCACCTGAGATATACCCACCTGAGATAGCCCACCTGAGATAGCCTACATGAGATTTAGAAGATATTTTGGGGGCCCATGTATAAAAGGGGGAGACATTAATTGTCTTTTCCCTCATTAACGTTAGTTGGTCGGTGGGAGAGTAAAGAAGAGAGAGAAAGAAGAAGAAAGGAAAAGAGGAAGAAGAAAAAAAAAAAGAAGAAGGGGAAGTTGACCATAGAGCTTCACCGGAGCTGGGTCTTGGTATTTTGAGCCCGAATTTATGATCATCTCACAGAGGTCTTTGATTTGGGGTATGTATTGCACACATTCCAAGGATTCTTAGGAAAACCCCATCCTTAAATCCTCTTCTTGATTTTTGGGAAAGAACTCACTTGGATCTTGCTAATCCTACTTCGATAATCACATACCCTTAACCTAGATCTAATGGAAGGTGAGTATAATGATTTTGAAGGATTTAAAAGGAGTATTGGTGAAGATCTAGAGTATTTGAAGGTTCTTGAGCAAAAGAAGTGAAATTTTGGGTTTCATTGGTGTTCTTGAAAAAGAGGTAAGAATCTTCCTTTTCTTTTGATTTGATCTTAGATCTAGGTTAAGGGTACGTGATTGAACCTTAGACAAGTGATTTGAGTCGCCAGATCATCCCCAAACAAGTTCTCCAAGTCAGAGGAAAGTCGGGAATGATGTTAGAAAAAATTCGTTCAAAGACTGGGGGGTATTTTTACCCCACCTGTCTTCTAGTTTTAGCCCACCTAAGTTCCCAGAACTTAGATTCTAGGCTCTGGAGTAACCGGTGGGCTAAAATCGATGGGCTGCATAGCCCATCGATCTTCTGATTTTTAACCCACTTGAGTTTTCAGAACTCAGTTTTTAGGCTCTGGAGTAACCGATGGGCTACATAGCCCACCGGTCTTTGGCTCTAGTCCACTTGTCTTTCTAGAATTCCCAGAATTGATCCAAATTTGATGGGTAACCCCCATTTATGATTATAAACCCGATTTTAGTATTCAAACATGATGATTTTGACTCCAATATAGTGAAATGATAAACCATTATGTTTATGATATGTTACACTCAATATACACGTACCCACACATCAGATCTTTTTCGTACCGGGTATAAGCACCGTGTACATATACAAGTAAGTGGGGAGTGGACTCTGATTTAGTTTCAGAATGTTATGCATCATTTAACATATGTTAGTTTAGCCATGTCATCATGTCACTTGTTTGTAGACTAGACATCACGTATGCTATATCACGCATTTGAGTGTGCATTTACATAATATGTTATGCGTTGTGTTATGATTGAATATTCATTTTGTCTTGATGTATGTGATGGAAGAATCTCATTTGGACATGATATGCATACTAAATTTTAGATGCCGTAGTCGGCTTGAAAACGAGTGCATGGTAGCTCGTGGTATGGGATGTGGTGCCATTGTGTAATCATACTATGCTCATGTAGAGGCATGTGGCTAGGATGTGATTTACCCTTGTGTTACATTCTTCCCAACAAGGGTTTACGTGTTGGGGGATCATTGGGGAGAAGCATCGGGTTGTAGTTGTCAAACTCCTGCAGTGGTTAGAAGCACACACAGCTGATCGCTAGGACAATCGGTAACCCCGGTGATATATTTAGAGGGCCGATCGTACTGCTTTTATTAATGGTTGAGTCACCCATTTACTTTCTGTAATTTAAATTTACCGGGAGTCGACTTGCATTTTAAATTCTGGTACCAACGATGGGCCTTCTCTGACAATCCTATAGGAGTATCGCGGGATGGGGTTCGCGGCTCGTACCCAGGGCATACGCACACTGTGGTTGTAAGTAGCACAAAACATATGACTTAGTAATGTTGTTAGACTAATAGAGTTAAAATGAATTACATATAGGCGCATTTGTGTTGTGACTGATTGTGTGGTCTTTCTTTCCACTTACTGGACTAATGAGCTCATCCCATGTGCACAACCCTTTTTAGGTGATTTTGTAGGTTACCTGCCTGGTGATTAAGAGCGGGTCCCACCATGGAGTTTTCATCTGAGGAATGGTGGGTCCTTGACGAGTTCGAGCATGGTACCGATTGCATGTGCGAGGATTGTGCTGCATGATTGCTGTAACTCTTGAGTGATTCTTTTTTATTTTTTTTTTGATGTACTCCCTTTTGTTACTTGATGCTTAAATTGTTATATTTTTGTATATATCATGTCTTCGGGTCCAAATGTATGTAACTTTTATAACTCAATTTGGGTATCAAATATTTGGGAAACAATTACAGGTATTATTATGAATAGGTCTTCCGCTGAAAATACAAGTATTGTCTTAGTTTAGTAGATGTATGCTGTATTGCAATTACTGCATTGCTGATCCTGACAGGTTTGTGAGTTAACCGGTATTAACTCGGTCATCGACTCAGTCTTATGCGAGCGAGGTGTGACATATTGCTAGTAAGCTTGCCTTTTACGTTTCAATCAACCACATTTGGATGGAACTGAATCTAAGAAGGTGGTCTCCCAACTCTAGATCTCTAGATATGATTTGAAAAATTAGTATTTTTTGATGTTAGTTCTAAACTTGCTTCCCTCCCTCTTCGCCCTGTAAAAGATTCCCCAAGGAATAGGCTCACTGTTGTCTCTTAGGGTGTCTCTTCCACCATTGTGATAGGTGCTTCAGGTGAGTATTTCCCTCTCCCCCCGGCCTTTTATGGCCCTGTGTCTCTTCTTTCTCCCTCTTCCCTCTGGGTCTCCAGTTTCCTTTTTCTTGTTAATTTATTTATTATTCATAAAAAAAAAAATTAAAAAAAAATCATTTTGGCCTATGTTTGGTAACCAGGAAAAGAAAAAGGAAAGAAGAGTAGAAAAAAGAAATCCTAAAACCCTAGAAACACCGCGCCTCCACCATATTCCCATTCAAACAGATTAAGTTGGGCCCTGCGCGCGCGTTGTTTCCTAGTTCTCTTCTACGGTTCTACCCTCTGGAACGTCGAATTTTCTATCTTTATCTGAAGCTTTCGACCTACTGAATCATTTTTGTAGTTCTCTTTTTCTAGTGCTAGCGATGGATGTAGCTGTCGTCGAATCCTCAAACGGGGCAAAATCGCCGGATTTTGGGCTTATAGTAGGCGAGAATTACGAAATCATGTTAAAAGAATCAATAGAACGGTTCCTAGACCAATGCCGGAGAGGCATCTCCGATTTTTCTGGTTTTAGTTCAATGTTCTTCCGTCTACTGCAAGCTAGGGTTGATCCACCTCTCGAGATCATCTGGTTTTACTCTGCAGTCAGCTTTCGTGCTGGTGATTTAGTGGGTCATGATCCCCAGAGTCGAGTTTTGATGGCAAAGGATCTGTTCCAGCTGCTTGCCGCTTGTTCAGCTTCGTGTAAAGGCTTTAAGAGTATCGCTGTACTTGCTCCAGTTCTATTCGAATTGTTCCAATCCGTCGTTAATTTGCCGGAGAAAAAGTTGTCTTCCAAGGGGGAGAAGAAACTGACGAGAGAAATCGAGGGCCTGATCGAAGGAATTGTTAGCTATATTAGCATTTGTTGTAGCAAGGGTTCTGATGAAGAAGATGCTCTGGTGGCTCTGCTTCCGTGTTTCAAAGATTTGATTCGGGTCTGGATGACTGATCGACTGGAACGGAACCGTGATGTTTGGGAAGATTTGAGGATGCTTTTCCCACTCGTTAGTGAAGATATTCACCAAGGTCTTGCCGGAGGAGAATGCGTGTTAGGCTACCTGGCTGGTGTGGTTATCGTCGAGTCTTTCTTGCTGAGACTTTGCTTGAGGTTTCGAGCTGGGCTTTCGAGAGAAGAGTTGAAGAAAGATTTGAGAACTTGGGCAGTTGGTTCCGTGACTGGATTTCGGAATTCTTACTTCTTTGGTATATGATCATTTTCCTTTTGCTGATTATCTTCTTCTGTGTACGTGAGTGTGTGTATTCTTGCGTGCGTTCTTGGTTGCAGCTTTTTATTTCCTAGGTTTTCGGTTTATTTTTTTTTTTTTTTTTTTTTTTTCTTTTAATGTTTGAATTCTTTCCCTGGTGATGATTTGGCTTTAATACATGGTATTTGGCTTTGGATTTTTCTGATTGATAGATAGATAGATACCCTAAACAAATTGGACTCGGTAGATAGATACCTTAAACAAATTGGACTCGGAAGAATATTCATGCAGAACTACCTTAAACAAATACGTATCTGCTATCAAATTCTTTCTTAGCTAAGTTTGCCTTGATTCTTCAACAATGGTGCTTTCTTGCTGATTTCCTACTCCTGTCCACCAGAGACCCTTGCCAGGATGCTACTGGAACCAACTTTGCCTGTCACCGGTTTATTGGTCAGTATACATTCCCTTGAAATTTTTATTCAACTACATTCATTTTTTTGTGGGATATTATTCTTTCATTAGATGATTAAGATCTCCCTGAAATTTCTAATGAAATTTCAGTTCCTTTTCATCTTGTGGTTACTGCTAAGAATGAGGAAATTATTTTAATTTCCATATATTAGTCAATTATCTTTCATGGGCTTGGAAGGTGGAGAAATATTTTATTGGTTTCTATGGCTATTTTTATTTGAAAAGTAGACAGGTAAGCTGTTGATTTGAATAAGTTTGATCAGCATCATTGCATGGTTTAGTTTGTTATAGAATGTATGTTGTTATTTTCTGGCACTTCGGCTTCAATTTATTCTGCAATCATGTTCTTGTAAAAACAAATGATCTGAAGTTTTTTAACATAATTTGAGAAATTAAATGTTTTTGTACCTTATATTAGTTTCATTTGATAGACAAAGAATTAAATATTTATTGATGAATACAACTGTGGACATCATATAGAAGTTAGCTGTCTTTCATTTTTTTATTCAGTTGGTTATAACAGTGTCCTGCTTCTTCCTTTGTTGTTGGAGGGCCACTAACCTGTTTGAAGCATAACTCTGAAAACTGGACTGGGGGGGGTCCAGCTTTTCTTTTGGGCAGCTGGTTTCCTAGATGGGTGCCCATGTCTAGAGAGGTTCATGGGCAGCTTTTCTTTGTTGTTGGAAGGCCTGATTTGTTTTGAATTTTATTTCAATTTGGAGTGATTTCATGAAATAGTAAAATAATAGATTTTTGGTTAAGAAATTCAAATTGTTTTGGTTGCATCAATCTGAAATATTTCAAAAATAAAAAATCCATCTGGTAGTTCAATTTCTGCAAATAGATTCTCTATATTTCTATGGGAGATGGTGGTGGTGGTGGTTGTTGTGGTGGAGATGGTGGCGGTGGTGGTGGTGGTGGTGGTGGTGGTGATGCCAGGTAGGAACTACCCAACGCAGATAGGATCCTACAAAAGATGATCTTAGGTTTAGGAGATCTGAGGTGGGGGGGGGTCCAGCTTTTCTTTTGATTGAATGCACCTCTTGTGGTGCTGATCAAACCTCCAAAGGGTTTTGTAACCTGATCTTAGGTTTAGGAGATCTGAGAAGAGGTTCCCAATTAGGAAACTAGGGGTGATCTTCAGGAACAGTAGCTAGAGGGCTCAGATGGTCACCAAGTTTGGTTCGAAAGTTCCCCTTGGAGGCTGGAACAAGGCCTTGTTGATCAGAGTTCAGGTGGAAAAGATCTGGCCTTGGTCGATCCACCCTCAAACATGGTTTGAAATTTCGACCATATCTAATGTAGTACTATATTTGAAAGAATCAAAATAGTAGCCAATTGACAAGGATCTCTGCTCAAAGGATAATTTAGATGCAAATAATGAAGACTATGAGTGAAATAACACAACAACTATGGAAGCAAAATAAAACAATAACTGTGACGGAAAAAACAGTAATTTTCAGCCCAAAATTAGGGTAATAAAGTGCATACAATATTTGACTTTAAAAAAGTTAACTTGAATCAACAAACGGAAGCAAAATAGTAACTATTTGAACACAAAACAATAACCTTTCCCAGATCATGAGAAGGGAAGGGCAGAATTCTATTTTGTAAATATCTCAAGATCAAGCTATCAGAAAGGGCCCAAATTTGAATCGATCTCCAAAATATGGTTCTTGAATGCGTGGTTAAAATTTGTGTTCGATTAGATGGATGAATTACTTAAGCCAAAAAACGTGTGACATCCAATCTTCTAGAGGACTTGAAGAAAGTCAAAGAAAACTTGAAGAACAATACTTGTTGTTGGATGAAGAAGATGATGAAAGAATAAAAAAAAGAAAGAATGATTGAGATGGGATGGTGATGCAGATTTATCACCAAAATAGGCTTGTTTTATTAGAAATAAGCCGAGAGTTGGGTTCCATACATGTTGGGCCTTTGAACCCATGTGTTTTGAGTATAATAGACCACTTTTATGGACCTAAATTAGGGGTTCTAAGGCTGCATACGGGATTCACTGATTTGTTTCCTTTTCAATAGTTTCCTTTTTAGATGGGGTTATTTAGTTTCTAATTTCGTATTTCCTAGTTTCTATTTTTAATTTTAGTAACTAGAGGTGATGTAGATACAGTTGCACTTACCTGGTTGGACCAGCAGGACCGGCTGTGGAAGCTAAGGGCTAAGAAGAACCGGTCCAGCCCAGGTTTTTGGTCCAACAAGGGCTGGTAATAGTTAGTTTTACATTATGTTTTTTATTTGTCTTTTGAGTAGAATACGTAGGAGGTAGGGAAGTAGGTTTCTGTTTGGAGTCTAAGTAGAAGTCAATTTCAGTTTTGGAGTCTAAGTAGGAGTCTTTTATTTTCTTTTTTTATACTTGCATAACTCAATGTTTGATTTTTAGAGTGAATTTAATCAAATAGAATTTAGATTAGTGAATTTGTGCGTTGCTGTGATCCCTTCCCCCTCTTTATGCGATTTTTCCTCTCTTCCCTAAGGTTACTCCATCAATTTGGTATCAGAGCCGAAGGGTCCCCATACCCCTTCTTCCTTCTATCTTGCTCTTCTCCGTTCCCATTCTTTGTTCCATTCGTATAGTGACTGAGAAATTAAAAAGAAAAAGAAAATCGAATTCTGTCCAGAGAACCAAAGACAGAGTCAATCCCTCTGTCTCAACCCCCTTTTTTTCTCCCAACCCCTTCGATTAAAACCCTTCTTCTAGGGTTCCAGATTGTGAAAGTGAAAAAAAAAAAAAAGAGAAGCAGGAAGGCGAGAAGAAGAGAACGAACAGAATGAAAAAAAAAAAAGAAAAAGAAAGAAAAGCATAAGGGAGAAGAAGAAAGAGAAGACAAAGGAGAAGCAAAAAAAAAAAAGGCAGCAGAAAGAGAAGAAGAGAGAGTCGATAGAGAGCGCCGAACCCATCGACCTCTTTCTTAGTCAACCCTTCTGTAGGGTTTCCAAGCAGTGAAAAAAAAAAAAAAACCCGCCTCCTCTTTCTTTGTCTGACAAGCAAAAAAAAAAAAAAAAAAAAAGATGAGGAAGAAGAAGGAAAGTCGAGAAGAGAAAAAGATAGAAGACAGAAGAAGAAGAACAGAAGAGAAACAGAAATCAGAGAAGAAGAAGGAGCAGGAAGTCAAAGAGAGAAAGGAAACAGAGAAATGAGGAAAATTACTTGGTTTGAAGTGGACTCGAAGCTCCTGCCTTCTTCTCCATCGATTTCCTCTGGTTCCCTCTCCAACAAGGAGAAGGATTCCTCTGTCGGTAAACCTAAACCCACGATCTCCTTTAATTCTTCTTTCTTTAAATTTTTGTGAACTTCCAAAAATACTCCTCCCTTCCTCCATTATCCCTTTTTGTCCTATTTTTATCACTTCCAAGAATACCCTTGCACCCACACGTGACATCCTTTGAGTTGTAAAGTGCACTTCCAATAATTGTAATTCTGCCACACCTGCCAAAAAAAAAAAAGGAGCTATTTACCAAACCTGCAATTGCTGTTTAAACCTTTCGTATTTACTATTTTTTCATCATATTTAGTGTAATCTTGCCCATCTCCACCATGGTAGCCAATAGTGAAGTTGTTCAACAGCTGAACTCCTATAAAGGAGAACATGATGCAAAAATTGAAGCTATTATGACAATGATGGAATCCATGCAAGTTTCTATTAATCGTTTGGTGGTAGCAGATAAAGGAAAGAGTCCCATTCAATATGGGGATTCTTCCAACATCGTTCCATAGGATCCACCACCACGTCATACACCACCGCCACCTCCTTCACCACCATATGGAACTGGTAGATATGATCATAGCTATCAAGGCGCTAGTGAGGCGATGCCTAGGTGTTGAGGCGGTCCAAAAGCCGTAAGGCAGTAGTCCACATTAAGTGTATCACGTAAGGCGGGCCGCCTTATGAGATAAGGTGCTATAAGGCGATGCCTTAGTTGCCTATGACGCCT
The DNA here is from genome assembly GCF_013358625.1 of Macadamia integrifolia. Taxonomy (NCBI): domain Eukaryota; kingdom Viridiplantae; phylum Streptophyta; class Magnoliopsida; order Proteales; family Proteaceae; genus Macadamia; species Macadamia integrifolia. The sequence goes on along the minus strand of NC_056559.1, from coordinate 15,690,964 downwards.
TAAACATAAGGCGGACGGCTTATAACCATTTTATAATTTACTATTTTTTTAAAATTACTTTAAGTAGATTCCAAATATCGATTTTTTATTGGTTGGTGTATGGTCTTGTTAACACTTGAGATGCATGGGATCAACTTCTAATCACTAAAGTTACTCCACCAAAAAAACCAAAATAGTGAAACACGATTCACAAAGGGTTTGGAATTGGATTTTGAGTAAGGGTTTTGAGAAGAAGAACCAGACGACCATTTTGCTCCGGCTTCATCTTTCAGTCTTTCTTCTCTAGCCATGGTGCGCTTACTCCGACGAATAGTCGTACCCACTCTACAGGTAAGTTTTTGGTTTTTTTCCTCATCTTTTTTCTTGTTCATACAGCTACAGTGAGTGTTTTTTTTTTTTTTTTTTTTTTTTTTTCTTCTTCTTTCTTCTCGCTTTTTTCTGTTTCTGTTCTGCAACTTCTTAGTATGCGATACCTGATTTTTTTTTTCCTTCTTTCTTCTTCATTTTCTTCTATTCTTCACTGAGCGGATGAACTATTGAGTTCTGTACCCTTTTTTTTTTTTTCCCTTCTTTTTTCTTCTCCCTTATTTCTCTTTCTTATTCTGATCTTCATTCTTCTTCTGTTCTGCAACTTCTGCATACGATACCTTTTTTTTTTTTTTTTCCTTCTTTCTTCTTCATTTTCTTCTGTTATTCCTGTGGGCAGTGGTTCTGTTTTTAATTAATTAATTCAATATTTCAATATGCTTATAGCCTCTTATATGCAGCTATATATTAGTTTATTACTACATTCTGTTAGATTGCCATTAAGTAGGTCATCAGTTGGACAGTTGTTGAATTGCATTTTGTTCTTAATCTGCCCTATTTTGATTTCAATTTGTAATTCTGTTTGCTACTACTTATTTAATAGGATTCAACTAGAAATTGAGTAAAATAGAATGGTTTTATAAAAAAATTACACATGTACGCTTTGGTCAATAAGGTAACGCCTTATAGCTGCCTTATTGCAAAGGCACTCCGAAAGACCCTCAAACGCCTCCCTCGCCTCTCCGCCTTAATAACTATGGCTACATTTGAATGGGAATGGGAGTAAAACGAGAATAAACATACGAAATTTTGGTTGAGGCAATGAACCGAACATCTTACCGGAATAGCCTACGCGTCCCTTGTCGGAAGTACGGGTGCAAGAAAAAAATGATTCATATCCCTCGGCGGTAATCAAATCTGTTGTCATGTCCTGTCTAGCTACTTTTGTTTCCTATTGCCACAACGAGGAAGAATAAATAAAGGGAAAGACGATGAATTCATGAAAAAAAACTCAAAGAAGATACATGGAACCTCTACTGCATAAATTTACACCTATAAAATATAAATTAAAAAGGTTGGTAACGACCCAGAAAATTATTAGGTTAAAAAAAATCAAGGAAAATAAGGAAATCCAATTCAAGGTTGTGATAGTACAAATCAGTGCACCTGAAAGCAGATTATGTCAGCTTCAAGTGAGTTGAGTAGTTTTAGAAGAGAGCCGAATTGACAGATGCGCGGCCTTAGGCCGTTCACGTTGTACGTCACAATCTTCATCTATCTTTTTTCACTCCATGAGGAAATTGATCTAAGAACATGGGAGAAATCCTTCTCTTCTCTCCATTCCTCCTCTCATCTGTTCCTTTAAGGTCCAGAGTTCATTCCCAAATCCATGACCCAAAAATCTCCATTTGTTCATCTCCCCACAGCATTCTCAGCAACCATCGGCATTCAATGTTCAAAACTGACAGTATACCTTTTCTTCCAGATGGATGGACCCGAAGCTACGATTGCACCTCCTGTCCTTCCCCATTTTAGCAGAAGCCGAGTGTTGGAGGCTGCAGAGCAAAACAGAGTGAGACTGCAGAAGGGATCAAGGGACGTGCCGGTCGTTTTGCGGATTTTTAATTGGGAAAGAGTTATAGAGAATCGAACTAAGGGTGTCAATTGGCCGGTCTGGACCAATTTTGATTAGGTTTGGTCAGGTTTTTTATGATTTTTTCTTATCGATTTGTAATCGGACTACTTTTGGGTTAGATCCGTACTGGTTTCAGGTTTACATGTATATGTAGGAAATATTAATGAGAAAATCTTGTTTTTATCGGGTTTTCGGTTTCTTATCAGTTTGCTATAGGTCCGGTCTCTCGGTTTTTTATCGGGTTTGGTCCAATTTTTAGTTTTGGTCTGTGCATTTGGTTAATCCAGTTTGGTTTCTTCTGATTCTACAAAATCCCAATATAAAATCAAACTGATAAAGTTTGATTCGATTTGAATTGAACCGGTTGTTTGAATCGGTCCAACCAATCGGCTGAACTTTTGACAACCTTAAATCGAAGTGCCAAATGAATTTCTTATTCTTGAGATATTGCAATCAAAATAATTTCAATTTCTTAATCAAAAATCTATTTGTTAGTTATCCCATGAAATAAAAATTGAAATAGAAATAGAAATAGAAATCAAACCAAATCTAGCTTATATGGACATTGTTTATACCACATGGAATTTTTATTTGGTTAGAAAAATTGTAAAAGATCGTCAGTTTGAATCAGAACCACGAGAAAGTCATATTGGAACCAACTAAATTGTGCACAGCTATATTTTACACCATGCATGCTTGAGCACCAACAGTGGGATGGGACAATATAGGGCTGAAATGGCTTAAACCCCTCTTATTTGATACATCATAACCCTCTCCCTTTTCATATGACTGTGCATGAAAAACTTACTCTGCATAAATAGAGGTGTTTGGTATAATTTATAATCATTATTTCTATTTACAACAAAAGTGGAGGTTAAGCACGCTACTAACTTTTTTAGAGTTAACAGTTCAAACAATGGGGGATTGGGATGGAAGGGGTAGGTCTAAGGGGAAGGAGAGATGTAAACACATCGTTGGGCACAACACTAGTGTGCCCATCCTTTACCCTTAAAATAAATTAAAATCCATAAAGAGGTAAAAAGGGTGAACAACTCATTTTGTCATCTGAAGCAAACCAAGCAATGATGAAACCAATACATCCCGAAGTAAAGTGAGACCCATTATTTATAGTTCATGAGGTTCCCCATGCCCCAGGAGAGGAAAGTTGCAAAGAAAAAGATCGAACTACTTAATTTTAATTTATAAAAGAAATTTGGGACAAGGGAGGATAAGAAGTCAACCTTTAGTTTGTGTTTAGGAGACTAGAAAGGAAACTACAAGAAATTCTCTCAACCACTACTTTAATTTCTCCTTGAAAGGAGAAGTAGTGCTGATGAAGGCTGAAATAGAATTAAGAAATGCTTTTCTTTCTGAGACGATCAACCATACATGTCCCTAGCCCCTGTTGTTGCTGCTACAACCCCTTTCCCCACCATCCCAGTTCCTAGCCTCTGTTGCAACCCTTTCACCCACACACCCAAATCCCATATGATCTCTTAATATTGCTATCACACCAACTACCAACCACCACTCTAAAACCCTAAACCCCCTTACTGTATAGCACACTCCCTTCCGACCATTGCCCTCCCGACGGCGACACAACATGGAGAAGAGGGAAGAGGATGAGAAAGAAAACAAGGAAGCTAGGGGTAAAGTTGCAATCATAAGAAAATAAGAAATTTTTTTTTATTATTATAATAAAACAAAAATGAAATTACAAAGTTTCTACATCATTGATCATAATATTACTGTTTATAATTAAGGATTTAATGGTTAAAACATTGAGGGCCACATCCCTAACTATACTAATGGGGTGGTCATTTACATCCTTTACAAAAAAATTAGATTTAAACAAAAAATCATTTAGTTCCATACGTAGAGCAAAAGTGGTCCATGGCCACATCAAAAAATTCTTAGGTTCCACAAGTTTATCGACACCCTGCACATCAGTCCAAATTTCTTGTAAGTTCCATCCTTGCTTGGACACGGCCTCTAACCCATAGAGTAGTCCTGCACCGCTGCTTCAAAATCCTCTCATGTCATCACATAATTGGCAAAAAGAACTAAGCATTTATTATGGGAGAACACAACAGTTACCCATCCTGATATATTTTGATTTGAGAGGATACAGTGAAAACAATTAGCACACATTTATGAAAAAAATGAATAATTTTAACTAATGAGGGAATTGGTTCTGAAGATTGCTTTGGGTCAACAACCGTTTGGGCATGAGATGGTCTTATGCGAGTTCCATTGTTAAGCCAATATTGGACCTGATTCATTATAAGAATAGGATTAGGCTTAGATGAACCAAAGGTCACCATATTTCTATGCATCCAAAGAAAATAACAAGTAATAATGAAAACATTGAAAAATTGGTTCAGCTCATCCAACATGTTCTTATAAAAGTGGAAAAAAATACATTATTAATTTTGAAAAAGAAGAGAAATTCAAATACTCACTACACAAACCCAAGGGTCCCCGCAGCCCAAATTCTTCTTGAGAATTCATAGTTGAGGAAAACATGCCGAATGTTCTCCTGATCATTGAGACATAGATCACATACAGAATCTAGCTCCATCCATTTATGCAGAAAGTCTTTTGTAGGAATCCCCTCATGAGCCAGTCTCCAAAAGAACAACTTAAACTTGGGGTGGATTTTTTGTTTCCAAATAAACCGACACCAATGAGAGCAAGGAAACAAGCATAAACACCTACTATAATACCCATGAAATTTTGTTAATACCTTATTTTGAAGAAAACGAGCTGCAATCTTAGTAGTGAGAGACCCATTTTTGATAAGTGACACCACCATTTATCAATCTCAAAAGAACATGCGATGTGGAGAATTATAGAAGAAATAGAACTAGGAATAACAGAATTTTCAATTATTAAAACGTGAGTACCTCAAACGTACCAATAATGAAATGTGAGGTACCTAAAATATGAAATTCCAAATGTTAGGTATATTTTCTGCAAAAGTTGGGTACCCCAAGTTGTCATTTATCCTTTTTTGTATTTTTTCGACTTTTGGTTACTATTTTTATTCTCATTGATCTATGAACTTGGCACATTCAGAATTTGTGTTCTTCGTTTTCAAGCTTTGATTTTATCGTTGATGATTTTATAAAACTTTGTTCCATGATGTTTTATGAATGATTTTCATCATGTTTAATTGTTCTTTGATGTTTTTTTTTTTTTTTTTTAAGGTTCCTCCCCTTTCATTTTTCATCTTTTCTCTTCCTCCAGGTCATCCTAGGGGTATTTTGATATTATATTATGTGCACGAATATCCTAGGTTTTATTTTGATTCTTGCCATGTTATTTCCTTGAATATCATGCTCCTCATGTTTAACATGTATTTAGGATCAGTCAGTCTTCTATGTTTTATTTGCATATATGCTATGTCTAGTGGTGTTTCTGTAATTTTCAGCGTGTTCTAACATTAGTCTAGGCTTGATGTCTTTCAAATAAAAAAAATAAAGTCTAGGATTTATGTTTTGCTCGCTTTGTAGCGTGGTTGGATTGGGGTGAGTTCTTTTTCTTTCTTTTTCATTCTAAGTTTATATGGCCTATTATTTACATAAGCACCTTTTGACAAAGTCCATAAATGGCGGAAAAGAATTTTCATGTTTCTGTTCCCAAAAACAGATTTTTGGGTGTTTGATAAACTTGTTTCTTTGATCAATTTATGCACACATTGTTGTTTGATAACTTGTTCCTCACTTTTGATTTTAAAAAATCTCATTACTTCTCCAATCTTTCTTCCTCTATCACAGATAATTCAGAGATTGTCTTGAGTAAGGATTTCTCTCTACCCATTTTGCCTTTTAATATATTCGTATTTCTTGGGTTTACTAATTGTTTGAGACCAAGCTCTTTTTGGATATGTGGTGTTCTCTTGCAGGGTAGTTTTGAGCTTCTTGCCCAGCAACCTTCTCTATTTTCTTCCTTAGAGGAAATAGAAATTGAAGGAATTTTGCATGGTTTGAAGATGGCGAATGCAAAGGGTTGGACTATCTTTGAAGTTTGGTTCCCTTCCTAGGCATTACTTCAGCTTATTTCGAACCTCTAACTGTTGCTGGCCTCTCTATAGTATTGGTTCATTTTGGGACCTTTATAAGACTTTTGGGCATATTAAGTTCCTGTATAAATGTAGGGATTCTAACGTTCCTATGTTATATTTACAGACCTTATGTAACTTGGATAGGGGAGAGAATAGTACTCTTTTATATGTAATGGGTTCTTCTTTTATGATAATAATAATAAAATATGGAAATCCATTACTTTTGAGTTTGTGAAGAGTCACGCTTCTTACTTTTAGGCTTTTTTATCGGGCACAAATCCACAATTTATTGCCTTCACTTATTTATAAAAACCATGAAACAAGTATAACTTGTTTCATCACAGCTGTGTCTTGTAACATAAATTTTCATAAATTCCTATTTATGTTTATAAAAAGGGGTGGAACGAAACAAGATTATCAAAAGCTTTTTACTTTGTTTCTCCTTTTCTAGTAACAGGAAAATGCATAAAAGTATATTTAGGAATGTTGTCAAACGATGCCATAGTTTACCCATTGTTTCAAATCTATCTCAATTGGGTGGATTGAGGTGTCTTACTACATTCCTACAATTATAACCTGACACAAGCCCAACCCTTAGTCTGATCAATTCAGAGTTGATTATGGGCTAATATTATGTATGAGTGGCAACCCTTTGTCAATTTTTGAGATCTAGATCCTTGTGAATTGTCTTGTCCGTAGGTCCAAACTTTTCCCCGTTCCCATAGTGACAACTCTACTAAGGATATTAGTGTCAAGCTTCACCAATCTAAGACTAGGTATGTGTGGACCCTTTTTTGTACTAATCTGTATCATGCAAGCGGGTAGTGTTCTTCTCCCCCCTCTCCCCTCCCCTCCCCTCCCCTCCCCAAAAAAAAAAGGCAAGCAAACAAGCAAGCAAGCATAGGGAAGCCAAATGATTGCCCTAGTCCTCATTATAGATGGAAACCCCATCTGAGTCTAGTGGGTCTTAATGTAAGTGAACTGGACTCCCAATTCACTTATGCTATTCTTGAGTCCTTGACACGTCTTGTCTTTTAAGAGAATAGTTAAACGGTTAGTTAAATTTTCTAATATTTTCAAGATTTCCATGAATAAATAAGAAAATAAGAATCCCAACAAACAAGGAAGTGTATTCTCCTTTGATTCCGTTAGCAATTCCCTTCCTATTGAAACACTAGAGATTATCTTAATTTTTTTTTTTTATACCCTCTCTCTCCTTCTCCTTTGATTACTCTGGTATTCTAATTCCTATTAAAACACTAGAGATTATCTTAACACCCCAACACTACCACCATCTTTCA